>NC_092796.1:9683385-9726061 GCF_918797505.1 Bemisia tabaci | reverse complement strand
AAATTTTACAAAATTTAAATTCAAGGGATGTTCCTGAGACGAAATGTCACGAAAAAAGCAATGGCGCCACTCTCATACTTTTTGTTTCATATTTTTTAAAATATAAGCTTCGAAGTTTCCCGATTTATCTTATTGAGTCGGTCCACTTTGCGCCGGTCGTCTCCACCGATTCGGTGACTTGATGATCAACATGCATGGCACCGCGCATTGCGTTTAAAGTATTGAGCTTTATCTGAACGTACATATATATTTCTGCAAAACGAGACTATAGACGAGTGGGAAAGATGAGACGTGCCCTGGAAAGCTCCATAAGAGATGTAAAAATGGGCTTGGTTTCCTTTGAAGAAATGGAAAGGGAAGATTTTACATTCTGCCGAACGGAACTGCCAACTAAACGCGGCACTCATGAGCCATGGGTATATGACAAGAGCGTTGTCGACAGGGCTCATGAGTTAATGATTCACCCGGCGACCGCGGCGCCGGCCTCGTTGCCGGCGCTGACGTCACTGGCGCTTTATAATTCCCATTCATTCTCACGGCCCTCGACTAATGAGCACACCCCTTCTTTCTCACTCTTCTCTGATTCTGTTTGGCAGAAATACGCACTGAAAAAACCCAATTACGAACTTCATAGACATACCGTCCTTTCCGGGCGCAGAGACCGAAAGTTCCTGGTTCTGGAGTCGTAGCTTCGGTTGCTCCGGGTGCGGAAATTTCGGTCTCCAAGCCCGGAACGCGGATGGTATGTCTATACTGCCCGTAAGTATGGCTTCCACGGCCGGAGCTTTTTTTCAATGCGTCCATCTGTGAAGAGGTACCTACCTGTCAAGCAGAAGATGGTGACGAGGAGGTCGGCGATGGAGAGGTGAAACTGGAGGAAGGCCATGGACTTGGACTTGGGCTTGAATCGCGAGAACTTGAGGGCGATGAGGACGTAGACGTTGGAGGTGTAGGAGACGAGGGCCATGGCCAGGAGGATGACCGAGCGGATGAGCCGTTCCTCGGTGAGGGTGGGTGCCGGCGCTGAGCAGGGCTCCCGACCTCCGTCGTCGGCCATCGATGGAGATCCCGCCGCCTCCGCGCAGAGACTCGCGTTCATCGCCACCATCATCTTGCTTCGGGCTTCGTTATTCGCTGCAGCATCCTCAACCGCTTCAAATTGACACGCCTGAGAGGAAAAGCAGACTTAGAATGGTATTTTTCAATTGAAATGTAGCAGTGAAGCCTCAGGTCAATGGACAGACCTGAGAGAAAAAAAAGCAGGCTCAGGTTTTTTTTAAAGGTGAAGTTGCGATGAAGTTCCAATGGAGATGTTGCATGTGTGAGGAATTTGCGATTTGACTGTTGGTTCTTATGTAACAGTTCGTGAGAAACACGATGGTGACACCGGTTTTCTCTGAAATCAACTAGCTCAAAAAAAGCTCTCAAGTTGAGGCCAAAATGGAGGGGATATCCCACCCTACCCCGAGAGTCCGCCTCTACATCAAAACAAACTCTCCATGCAAAGATAGGGAGCAAATACATTAGCAGGGTTGCCGTGTTTTCAGCTTTGGAGTCCCCAAATTAGGTGGCAGCCCTGGCAATGTATTTGCTCCCTATCTTTGTATGGAGAGTTTGTTTTGATGTAGAGGTGGACTCTCGGGACAGCGTGGGATATCCTCTCCATTTTGGTCTCAACTTGAGAGCTTTTTTGAGCTTGGGAGTTGATTTCAGAGAAAACCAGTGGCACCATCTTGTTTTTCGCGAACTTTTACACAAGAAACAATAGTCAAATCGCAAATTCCTCACACATGCATCAGCTCCATTGAAAAGTTGCAGTCAAGTCTCAGGTCAATGGACAGACCTGAGAGAAAAAAAAGCAGGCTCGAGTTTTTTTTAAAGGTGAAGTTGCGATGAAGTTCCAATTAGACTTCACGACTGAGAGAAAGGCATGTTAGAGTGGTGTCGTTCAATGGTACATGGACCGCGTTAAGCAGAATGGAACCAAGCCACATCAGCTATTATCAAAATTCGAAAGGGCATATTTAATTTTTTACATGAAAACGGTTGTGCGGATTCTTTTGCAAATTTTAGTGAGAAGTAAAGCTCTGCATGAATCGGTCATTTAATTATTAAATTGGTTGGTCCAATTGTTTTGGTATTTACAAACTCTACTCAAAACACCTCAGCATGATAACAATTTCAATGATTCAGATGCTCCTGAGGCCTTGTGAAATCTGGAAATTACCTGTCGCAGTCTGGACGATATGACGGGCTACATACTCTCCGTCCGTTTTACCCGTCGTTTCATTTGCTTGGATCAGATTTTTTACGGACGAAAATAAATAAAAAGCTCAGCAAGCTGTGATCATACACCAGACTTTGGTAACCACTTTTCTCGATGTGTAAAGTCCAATGTGGGTCAGTTTAGCAACTGCTCTCGTCGAAATTCCAACGAAGAGAAGATATTCGAGGCCTTCAATTGTTAATTTTTTTTTTGTTATTCGTTAGAACGGCGTCTGTCTGTTGAGTTTGATTGGCGGTTTTCCTCCTCCTAAAAACTTGCTGAAACAGTAGAATAAGATAATTTTGAAAATCTCAGAGAGCTTGATTACAAGTTCAAAAAATATGTTCAAATGATAAAAACATTAAAGTGCACCTAAAATGTATTTTTTGCTGATTGTAGGGAAAACTTGATGAACATCTAGGTATAGCTCGAACAAAAAAAAATATTTGAGGAGTTAAAGAGCTTATGGTAATGTGGTACATGGCTTTACCCAGAGTATTTGAAAAGGAGAATGGGAAAGTAAAAGAGTAATTGGACGTATTTCTGCTGAACGGAACTATGTGCATTATGGCGTGAGCTCTTTCATGCATATATTCTTATCGGTCTCAGGGCTCATATAATAATGCACTTAGTTCCCTTTGGCAGAAATACGTCCAATAATTCCTGCTCGTGCTCGCAATCAAAAACGTACCTGAAGTCGGAATTTGTGTTCTAAGCTATCCATACGCTCTGCTGTTTTCCGCTAAGACAGTATATTCCACAGTAAAATCTTAAATAAGATTATAATTCAGTCGTAAAAAAGTCATTAAATAATCAAATGATCAGACGGTACGGCCAGTGTGTCAGCTCAAAACCCTTTCAAAATACTTCGCATATCTTTTTTTTTTACACACAACAAAGGTAGAGGAGCTAACTGTTATGTAACATCAAGAGAGCTAATACATCAGTCATTCGAGTTTAAAGGATGCCAATTTTCTTACGAAATAATTAACCTCGGACAACGTTCGTCAATAGGTCACGGAGTATTTCATATGGACGTAAAATGAAATATGTGCATAGGGTTTCCGTGCAACATAGTTCCTTTTAGCATAAATACGTTCATACATATTTGATAGAAATATAACGGAAAAAATTAATTTTTTCTTGGTTTGTATACTTTTTTGCGAGATGGAATCTCCAGATTTTTTAGAATAAATGGAATTTGTTTACTTTAATGTTTTCGTTTCATAATTTTGGTGAGACACTTCGAGAAGATATAGGATTACACCGAGCCACAATCAATGTTGGCAATCGCAAACTGCACAGCCTGTTCTTCAAGCATTTTGCCATCTTACATTGACAGCAAACATGTTTTAAAAATTAAGACATTAATGAGGGAGAAAATTTTATGCTATTTATAATGTAACTCATCATATAAGTAAAGAAAAAATAATTTTTCAGGATTCCTTTAAATTTTCAAGCGTGCGTTTTACTGATGTGAGAAGAATGATTGTCGATAGAAATTTGTCGTTGTGAAAATAAAATACATTCCACAACTGATCGGTGTTAAAAAATAAACAATGAAAACATACGTCATAAATCGCGAATGAAATCAAGGTCTTTTTTTTATCCCAAGGGAGATTAAGATCTGACAAGGTCTATTAGGTCGACTAATTTAATTAGAGCACACTAAGAACACGGTTGTTGACAGAGCCGTCAAATTTTGGTGTGTACTTATTGCATCCGACAAGACTCTGCGATCCGATTGTCAATAGTTAGCGACTAGATTGCCAGGTGGATGACCCAATCGCCAGTATTGTCGGCGGAGTCGTCAAATTTTAAAGTTCCGGGCAAAGCATCCAGCGAAATTTTATGACTCCGTTGATGACCTTATTTCAGTGTAAAATATGCCAAGATATATCAAGTAACACTTTCCTTGTGACGAACAAAAATTTTCCCTACAGAAATGAAATAGACTTAGTTGCCATGACTAAAAAAAATCACTGTCGCGTAAAAAATGTCTTTGTCACAACCAAGATCTCAACTAAGGAGTCCAAAAATTTGCTCCCCTGGCGCAACGGGTATTTTCTTATAATCTTCGCAAGAAAAGACTTCGAGGTAAACACTTTTTTTATGTAGTAAATCCGATTTTTCCCGTGTATTTCCTTCGTCCAACACTGGGGATCTCAATGGCAGGTCAGGCACTGACACTGAAATGTTCATTTCTCGGTGGAACCGAGTATATTTCGAAAATATTCTTAAACGTGTTCTACCAATCTTCGATTTTAGCTTAAAAATGTCAAATGGTTGTTGTCATACCGAATACCAAAATTTGTGTCTAATTTCTTGTTCAAACATATTGTTAAGACAGTTTTCAAAATATTGTTGAAAAAACGTAAATTTCTGTAAATAGCAGGTCTAATTTCTTCTGAAATGTTTAAATAAAATCATTTCTGAAATTGAGTCGAAAAGACGGCCGGAAAAGTTTACAAATTACTTTTAAATTAGTTTTATGATAAAGTTGCCGTGGTATGTTCGAAAATAATTGTGTTAAAAACATGTTTGCGATAGAATCGTCAACAAGAGCATCCTGACAATCTTGCTATTTGTATTTCAGGAATATTACTGAGACATCACAGATTCACAGAGTGCAGATTAATGAATTATCTAAACATGAACAAATATATAAAAAACTGGCATCTTCGCAATTCGCATTCACTTTGCTATCCGAATGGCCAGCACGGAGCCGCAACCCAAGTGCGTTCCGTCAAATTCCTTCGAAACTGGTTCTGTCGTTTGGATGGATTTTTTTCTCAAATTGGGCACGATTGAATAATGTGTTTAACCATATCCACACACTGCAGGATTTGCGATTCCGTTATGTCAGATGAATCCAAGCCACAGTTTTGGCGGGGAAGGAGCCGCGATAAAAAGTTCACCAGAGTCCACTCTGGCAGGAGGAAACGCTAAGCAAAAAATTGCAGGCGGACGACATTGGTCATTGCACATTGCAAAATTCCCCACAAAGTTCAGTCACACCTGTCGCGAGATGAATAGCTGCCGGCGGTCGATAAGAAAGGAATCCGATGGTCCGTTAAAATCATGACACTGGTTGTGGAGATATTATAGGTCGAATCTCTGAGTTTCAAGTTTGCATGCTTCACGGAAAAAAAATAAATTGCTGATTTAACAATTAAATTGCTAGGAAAAAGTGACTGCAATATTTCAACGTAGATTTCACAAAATAATAAATGCTACTTTAACCACTGTTGTAAGCTAATTTAACCACTGTTGTAAGCTAATTTAACCACGGGGGTGGTTAAAGTAGCATTTTTGTTTTGTGAAATCTACGTTGAAATATTGCAGTCACTTTTTTTTAGTAATTTATTTGTTAAATCAGCAATTTAATTTGTTCCGTGTTGATTTGTTTTTACGGAACGGATTTCAGTCCAAATTCTCAACTGTCGGGTTGTGTGGCAGCTTTTTAGGTCCTGAAATGGATCGAGTTTTTCAGGAAGGTACCAAGCCACATTAAGTTGATACTGAGAAAAAAACAGTTTAAAGTTGCATTTCTCCATTAGACTCAATGTAAGAAAATAACTTTAACCCCTTTTTTCACGAAGTAAATATTTTTTCTAGACTTAGAACTTTTGGTCGATGAAAATGTACGACTAGTTGAGCTCAAAACCACTCATAACTACATTTTTTCCCAAATTTGGGTCGGCTCCTTTCTGATGAACTCGGTTCAAATAAAATACGAAACGTATCTCACTCTGGTATTTTTAAAAAATACTACGTAATGAATGAAGGTTTACTCACTAGAGATCAGGTGAGAAATTACGGTAAGGAGACTGGTTTTCACATAGAAGGAAAAATAATCTTATTAAGTCGGTTTGAAGTTCTTTGAGAACAACTAATGACAGCTTAATCGCTGTTTAAGTACGCAATAATAAGGATTTTAAAAAATAAAACAGCATGTTCTCCTGACAGGAATGACCTTTCTTTAAATGCAAGTATTTTCTTTTTTTCTTTTTTTTTTTTTTTTTTTTTTGAACCATGATGACTTCTTCCGAACCAGAAGAGAAATTTCTCTTCCAGCCAGAGCATGCTTTTAAACGCGCCATGCATGTGGCACTGTGGCACGCTTATTGCAATCGCCGAGAACTCAGCTGTTCGATATCTGCGGGTCGATTGTCGAACGTTTATTGAATGATCGAATGATCATCTTAACAATGCTTTTTATCAATCATGGTCATTCGATATATCAATAAATCCCTATCTTAGCAATGCTTTTTATCGATCATGGTCATTCGATATTTATCCAAAAATCGCGTCCAATTGCTTGATTGATCAATAATTCTTGATCGCGTTTAGATTGCTGATAATTGTTTTTTAATCAATACTGTTACTGAAAGAACCCATTACATCTTTATCTGTGCCTATAAAGTTCCTTAATTTTTACGTATTTCTTAATTTAGTTCGAGCATATCGCGATTTAAAAAAACTAACCTACATTTACACCTGCAAGCCATGAAACCTTGTACTTTTTCTATAAAAGTTTCTGATAGGTTATTATTGTGCGCAACGGACGACTGCTGATAACTTTCGTGTAATTCGTATGAATCGTGTATATGCCTCGCCATCGGTGACTTCTGGTGTTCGAAACTCACCTTTGAGTTTTAAGAGTCATGTGGCCCATCAAACTCGATTTTTAAGGGGCATTGATGCAATTTTAGAGGCAAATTGACTTTTTGCCTATACATCACGGTGGATTTATCAAAAATTTTGGTGCAAGCTGTTTTAATTGTTGTGCTGCAACATTTAGGGAGGAAACGCTTCGTAAAACCTTCAAATTTCTAGAAACAAATCATGCCTTAATTTTATTCATATGACAAACCTCGTTTTGAGTCGGGAAAATCTCCAAAAATGCAATTCCGGGAAACTCACCTGTTCACGCTGCAAAAACGCGGCGAACCCCTCCACGGATTTGAACCGACGAGGTCGAATATTACATGAGATCGTGGAGGGTGAAATTTTTCCGAGAGCGAGACACGATGAGTGACTTCGACACCTGTGGCGAGCTCGTAGACGAGTGAGGGTCATCGCGTGATGGTATCGACTGTGCGGTGCCCGGGATGGTCCCTCGGATGCGTTATCTCATCGCCAACGTCCGCCCAGGGACCTCGCCGTGGCACGCGCTACAGATTCCACGGCCCTAAAGGGACCTGTCTAACGCTTCGCTTCCGAGCGCTTGCCGGATCGAAACGTTATCCTAAAATGGAGCGGAAACGAGGGTTGGTGTTTTCATTTATTGGAGATTACAAGGAAAAAGTGGGATGAAGAGGGAAAATTCAAACCTTTAAAAGCGCCATCAGGTGTTTGTGCATACATCATTTGGATCACATTTTGCAAAAAAGAACCACTATCTCTGGCTCTCTTATAAAAGCACAAATATGCATAGGGAAACCAATGTCAGGTGTGCTGTTTCTAAAATGGGCAAGAAATAGTGGTCCATTATTGCAAAATGTAATCCATTTTACAATAACACAAGGGGCTTGGAGGACAAGGCGCATAAGTGCAGTTTTTGAAAAAAATGGGATATTAACGATTTCAAGTAACACTAGTCGTAACTCATACTCTGTGAAATATTCGCTTCCTAAGTCTAATTTTTACGCATCAAAAAGTCAGTTTGAACTTTCTTTCTGCCGGAGGGATCCATGTAATTTCGAAACTTCAAACACGTATTTCTCAAAATATGAAAAACTGCACTTATGCGCCTTGTCCTCCAAGCCTCTGAATTGAACCGCTTATTTTCCAAATCACGGAAGTGTCAATCTCTATTTTGGTGGTAAAGGGGTTGCTTTTTCTTTGTTTTCTCTGGTATTATCAATCATGTCTGATTTCTAAATAGCCTTGTTAAAGAACATATATTTTTTGGAATTCAAAGATTCTCAACAAAGCGAATAAAACGGTTTTTCTTGTTTTTCTCGCATTCGCAATTTTGGCGCTTACGTGGTTTGGAAAATAATCGGTTCAATTGCCCCGATTTATGGGCTTTCATTTGTAAATGTTTTTTCAAATTTTGTTGGCAATGAAGTATGAACGCGGGTTGGGGTGGTTGAATTGAGAAGAAAAATGAAAAGAAACGCCATCAGGGGTTTTTCAGATTATGCCCTCATCATTTTAATATGACCTTAATTATCTCGACTTATGGCCTTTTTTATTGGGATATTTTCGGCAAATTTTGTTATTGTTCCAAGACAGGATTTTTTTCTCCTATAGAGGAAGGTACCGTTGGTGCAGGAGCTAACATTTTTGTGTCACAGAACCGAACTTCGATGAAGTGAATAGAGGGTTCACTTTGAGGAACCGAAGTCTCCATTCCCCAATACGAAAACCTCAAGCCGATATGGAAATGTCCGTATGGAAAAGAGTTTTTTGATTCTTTGACTGAGTTGTTCATGTTATTTTGTGCGTTATAAATATTCACGTAAGTGTCATCCATTATGAGGAATTGATCGAAGATCGTAAATCATCAAGAGAAAGTGAGGAAAACGGGTAAAAAATAAAGTCTCCCGATCCCGAGCTCGATCAATTTCGAGTTCGAATGATTATTTGTTTATTGTACACGTAAAACGAAGCGTGATAGCTTTTATGTTCGATTCTTTCCTTATGTTACCACTGAGGCTTTGCTTTCAATCAGCTATTGAATATTATAATAGGAGGTTTTGATTCGACTGCTGCAAAGTTTGAAAAATATTGTCAGAGTTTTTGCGATTGCTTTGAATCGTCCATTCACATATAAGTAATGAGTTTTGAAGTCATCATAAATATGCTATTTAAAAATTTAACACCAGTAAAAATCACGCCATGCCTTCAAAATTACTATCTCAGTCATTCAGTGTTGCCAATATTTAAAAATAGATGCGATTAACTGAAAAAACGTTTTGTGGGAAGCATTTAAGTTTTCCTTTCGCATAGGGGGAATGGAGGGCGCTTCATTTTCAGATAGAGCAATTTTTGAAATCATGAAAACTGTCATTGTAGATTTCTTAGACTTATTCAGCTGAGAAAGGAACCTTTTCAATTGCAATAGAGAAAAGGAGAATATCATCGATGAAAACCTACCGTAGAAACCATGTTAGATTTATTTTTTTACAAAAAAAAGTGCTAATGCACATTTATAAAATAAGATGCTCTTAAACGCTACAGAATATTTTTCAACATTTGTTTTTATTAATAGAAAAAGATTCATTTTTTTTAAAAAAAAAAATGAAAACCCCCAAAGTGTTCTGCAACAGAGAAACCTCGTTAGATTCCTTTTTTTTGCAATAGAATGATGACGTGTATTATTAAAATGTGTTCTTGAAAGCTACAAAATATTTTTTAACATTTTTTTTAAAAGAGGAAGATTCATTTTTTTTTTAAAATAAATGATAAATCCTAACGTGTGCTGAGGAGCAATCCATAAATTCTCAAAATTTGGCAACACTGTAATCACCTGCTTGCGACGAGTCGTTTAGACATCGCGCATTAGTCAAGTCTGTCCCCTTGCTCTCCTCCTTCAGCTTTGGCCGTGACCAAGGTCGTTGCGCTATGGAGAGCAAAGGGAACTCGATAAAGGCAAGGACCTACCCCAAGGAAGCCTTTACTGAATTTATTCGGTGGATTACACACCGATGAATTCCCCGTAAAACACATAATACTGAGCCAGTTAGAATCACTTTATATTCTGAAGTGACGATGAGGTGCCAAAAAGGTACGATTTGTTTTAATGATTTTTAAAAAAATGTATTCAATCTTAATTAATGCTATTTTACTCACTAATTTCGCCCTGTTTAATTTATCTAAGTGTACATATAAATCGTGTATCTATTTTTAATGCTTAGAAAAAGGGCTCACACGAATTTTAAATCATTCTAGTTTTTAACTAGAAAACAATATTTTCTTCTTCTTCTTCTAAATCGTGCAGTGCAATATACAAAAAAACTTGAAAATTTGAAATTGATGTCCATTGAAATTTTTTTGGGGCAAAATTTTTTAGTCATAGCCTCCTTCAAAAATGAGGGAGCAACGAATAAAAGGTAGAGTTTTAAATCAGAGAGTTTTAAAGTACATAAATAAAGATTCTTTCACCGGGAAGGACCTTACGCTCTGTGTAAAAAATAGCGAGAATCGACGGAGAGAGAGGTGTTTTTTCGTTGGAGTGAAAAAAACATGAATAGGATGGATAATGTTGTGCCAACAAACAATCGATAAGATACGTTGGAAAGGCAAAAGGTTAAAAAGTTGGAGGACGCTATTGAGCGAAAATAATCCAACGGAGACCAAACACATAAATTCGTAACCGTTCAAGGGAGGGTTGTCGTGGACTTGAAAATGAGAAAACTGGGTTAGAAGTTTCATTATTCCATCAGGGTCAATATAAAAACAAACTCGATATCAAATTTTCGCAAACTGGATTTTTTGCGGACTTTGAATGTTTGGCAAGAGCGAACATTCTTCTATACGAACTTAGAAATATCCTATACTGAATGCTCCTAAAAACGTTTTTTGAAGTCCGTTTCATTTGCTAAAATACTACAACTAATTCTCCGTTAAGACGGTTCAGGCCCAAAAAAGGGCTGTATTATTATTTTCACTTTCAATTAACTCAAGATACTTTCATTAACTGTAGAAATTGTATAACATTCGTATGTCCGTAAACGGTGTTCCTCCTTACAATGATAGAAACGATCATTACTACCTATAAGTTGGTGATCTAGTTAACAGACACAACGCGACATGTATCATA
Source organism: Bemisia tabaci (assembly GCF_918797505.1). Taxonomy (NCBI): domain Eukaryota; kingdom Metazoa; phylum Arthropoda; class Insecta; order Hemiptera; family Aleyrodidae; genus Bemisia; species Bemisia tabaci. The sequence continues at coordinate 9,715,022 of NC_092796.1, read as the reverse complement.
ACGCCTGGATGCAACTATTCGAGCTTTTTGGATGTCCGTGATGCATACACGGCAAAATTGAGGGCGCTTTCAATTCTCCTCGCCATTCCCGCGCGGCAAAATCAGCGCTTTTGTTACTCCATGCTAGTGGTAAAATGAAGCTTTAAAAAGCAAATGGCGTGGAAGCAGACAGAAGAGAATGCAGCAGGGCGTTTTTTGGTGCCCCTCTATTTTTCTAGAGGTTCATTGCTGAATTAGGCAGCCGGTGTGTGGGGTTTATTCATAGAAGGGGTCTGCGAGTGGGTCTAGTCCATTTCAGATTACATTTCTTCCCATCCAGGCAGCGGAGGAAAGGAAAAGGGTCTAATACCAGGTTATGACGCGCTAAAGTCGACCTAAAACACCAAGTTTTTTTTCAGATGTTCGATTGTAATTTTCAAAAGTTTTAATAACGACTATAAAAACGACCTTAAACTGAATAAAGATCTGATTCATACAGTCATACAAGAGGCTTTTTGAGCTAGGTATTTTTCTGATTCATTATAATAATACTAGTGGAGCTAATGGTGTGCTAGATTCATCAAATAATATCTGTTTTAGTAAACAACGTGGACATACCATAGTAGTAGCAGAGACTTGAATTAAGTTTATCAAATAATAAATAAAAATGAAATGAATAGGAATGCAATAAAAAAGACGCAAGTATTTGCAAATGACTGGAAAAGAGACTATAGCTCTTGAGTGAACTGCATAGTAGAGGTAGACTGGGCTAAGGTAGGGAAATTGTATCACTCAGATTTGAAGGCGTTTTGGCTGTGCAAGCAATATTGAGTCAGGCAAAAAACTTTTAACCGCGACCGTCCTTTAAAGTGACGTGTCGGTAAATAATTTTTCCCTGGGGCTGAATTGTGTCAGTTCTTTCACATACAGGTGCAAAATCCATGGATGAATCTAACTGGCGTCACCAGCCAATCAGAAGCGCTAATTCGGATTAAAGTTCAGTCGAGATTCGTCCCAATCATATCTGAGCACGGTGGAAGGACGAACAAAATTTGGTATGCAAGTGTGAAAAAAAGTGTTAGTGTTTCGAAAGAAAGAAAATGTTCTGTGCAAGTGAAATATTCTTTATAAGCTCAAAATATAAAATCATGTTGAAGAAATTATGAATCTGAGGAAGAAAAGAGAATAGAAATAAAGCGCGAACTACATTTGAACATAATCCTTTTTTAGATAAGTTTAAACATTAATCCACCTGCTTGAACACACAATATTATTACTACACCAGCTCTACCAGACGAAAAAATAAACTTTTTTAAAATAGGGTCTATGCATGTACTTTATATTTCTTTCACTACGTTCGAACGACGTATCATGTTATTTTGACTAACAATTAGTATGATTCGAAGGTTTCTGATTTCAGTCATATTTACTAATTGGATGTTCAATATAGGTAAGATTGTCATATTTTTGGGAAAACGGGTGCAAGGTGTTATGCAACCAACAATCAGGTCTTACGTGTAGCTTCGGAAAAAATAACATAAAATTATCCTCAAAAAAATTTTATCTGGGAGGATTGACTTGCAAATTCCCCATCAAATATCACACTTCTATAACGCAGAATTGGTGTTGCTGAACTGCGACGTCGTCCGGTTTTTTCGAGAGGTTTTATTTTCTAATTTTCGTCGGCATTATTTTCGAGACAATTTGTAAAAGTATTTACAAACGGAGCACTTCAAAAATTTTAACGGCTTATAAGGTAGAATATTTTGGAAAGGCTTTTTTTCCAAATTCTGTTGGCATTATTTTCGAGACAATTCGTAAAAGTATGTACAAACGTGGAACACTTCAAAAATTTTAATGGCTTATGAGTTGGAATGTCTTGGCGAGGATCTTAAGATGATGCAGTTTCATTGTCAATAAACAGAATCGCCTCGTAGCTTAACCACATTAGTTCGTCAATCCAAAGGGTATTCAACAGTTGAGCAACAAAGTTGTTGAGTGGTCATAAAAGTTCAGGTTTCCTTATGGTCGAGAAGTACACCACGGAATGACCCCATAAAATTAAGAGCTGAGAGACTTATGATGTACCGTTACTCTCTCTGCAACCTCTAGGTATACAGCAAGTTAAAGTAGATATCATATTATTCTGTATGTATAAACAGAAACAAAACCCATACAACAGATCCGAACTGCAAGTTCTTCACTCAATTTTTTAAATAAAAATAAATTAATAAAAAAAGTGCAACGACGCGGACATCAACAGCTGTACTGCTGTGCTAAGGAAGAACGCCGTACGAACCTTCAGGCGTGGCCATATTTTCTTCAATATAAATCGGATTTATAGGGAAAATTGTGAATATTTTTCTTCAAAATTTTCAGACAATTTTCTTCGCAATTTGATCTAAAATCTGTGAAAATTTCAAAGAAAAATATACATAACTTCTCTAAAAATACATGTTTTATTCGGGGAAATTTGGCAACTCTCGAATATTCATACGGCGTTATTCCTTAGCACAGCAGTGTAGTTTTACTGTCTTTGAACTAGGTCAGAATAAACATACCAACTGGTTCACTTACCGATTGCGTCACAACAAAAGAAGAGTGCGTCTAGCAACCTCCGATATTTCTGGTATTCGTCGCGGCATCCAGTCTGAATTTCAAATCACCACCAGACAATGTTATGATTTGATTTCCGGGACGAATGAATTATTTCGTTGGAAAGCCCTCTTGACGCGTCACTGATTTGACTGAGTTCAAAGCGTCATCCTTGTGAGTTCGGTTTTATTAAGCCAACTTCCATAGTGCACTCGACCATGTTATTTTCATACCTAGAAGTGTAGAAAGTTTCAAACATTAATTGTCTCAGATTAAACTGGAGTTGCTGTTAGCACGATGAGTTAGAGGAAAAGCTGCGCCTACGGTTTTGAAAAGGGAAAATTATTTCTAGGTATGGGGACGTTTCCCGTTTCCGAAACGGGGAACGTTCTCTGCACAGGTCAACAGATTTGGGTCACCACGTTGCTCGCCGAATCGAAAAATTATCGGTAGTTTCGATTGAAATAGACAAATTCCATTTTTAAGTTGGCATGAGCCTTAGTTCCGAACATCGAAATTTAGCTCTATAGATACGAACAATTGTAGTAACTCTTTCTGTCAATTAAGGGAAGTATTTTTCTACAAGGCAAAATTGTAATTCAGAAAATCCTACGATTTAGTTTCAAATTCAACCCTTAATATAAGTTTCTGGAAGAAAATTCCAAGCGAGCCGAGGCCAGTCGCCATCACCCGCGCAATCAGAATGTACGTGTTGCATGTCGCCAGTGAAACTACCAGACTGCTTATCTCGGTTTGCAACGTTGCGCTCTTCCCGCCGTACTTCATTTCTTACACGGAAAACTACTCAAATTCGGTTCTTGACAACTTTTGTGATTCTTCCTCTCAGTTAGAAGAAATCCCTGTGAAAACTTGAAGGAATGATACTGATTTTTGTTCTTCAAGAAAATAAAATGGGAGCGGAGATTTTTAAACTCCGCAAACGAGATGCATGGTGCAGTTTCACCGCCGATATACGAAAATTGGAGGCGCTTCCGCTTTACAAATACAAGTAGCGCCTTGATGCAACTATTCGTGTTCTACGGATGTGCGTGTTGCGTGCTCAAAATTGAATGCGTTTTAGCTTTTCTCACCTCTTTAGAATTGTATGAGAGTTGTCGTTACTTGTAACACCCAAATAACAGAGTACCTATGCAAAGATATTATTGTATCATCTCAATCCTTTTACAACAAAACAGGCGCCGCTCTCAAATTGGTAGTTAACCATTTAGAGCCAGACAGTTCTAGGCTTTCATTAATTTGCTGATTTCTAATTTTGAATAAATTTCTGAAAAAATTTGATGAGTATTTTCGCCAAGAATTTTCTCCTTTTTCTGTTAGTTTCATTCGTCTCTACCTGGGTGAAACGAATTTTCATGGATCGGTTTTCTTAAAAAAAAAAAAAAAAAAAAAAAAAAAAAATGTAATTAGGTAAATACGTAACCTGTAAATTTTCATAAGTTGTATTGGTTTTAAAATTGATCCTTTTAAGTTTCTTCAGAAATACCGAGGAATATTCGTCAGAAATCTGACATCCGTCGGTCAGCGTATGGGTTACACCTAAATTAATGATCAGCTCGTTGACGTAATTTTCAGATTTTAGATTAGCCAGTCTGCGAGCTGGCTACCCGGTTCACGGTCTGGGCAAAAACATTGGCCAGTACGCGGACAGGCCAAAACATTTACTCGATGTACGGACTGGCCAATTTTGGCAACCGAGCGTAATAAATCTAAAGATACACCGGGTTAATTTTTATGACTTTCCGACTGCCGGAATTTGAGAATAATTCTTAGATCAGTTTGCTATCTCAAAAGTTTCAAATCGTGACTCCTAATTTAGTTTGCATTTCTTTTTCTCATTGAGATGATATCTGTAGAAACTTTGATTTAGTTGTGTCGTTACGAAGAAAAAAAATGATAAATTTACAAATAGAAAACACAATTGCAAAATACGGGACCTGAAATGCATTCAAGGTCATTCTGATTGCATTCATCAATATTTTCAATTCATTTCCTATCAGTCATACAGTCAAAAGAAATGCATAAAAATGCTCTGAGGAGTTAGAAAGAAGCTGGCAAGTTTCAGAGACAATGCAAGAAACAAATCTCTGGAGCCATAATTATAACTATTGCGGCAAGGAGAGTTCATCCCTACCTCGGAAATTTAAGGCAAAGTGCATAGCCCATTCACACTATCTTCGTGTCCTTATTCTCTTCTCTAAATTATGAATCGAAAAGGCCATCGCCCTCAAAAAGTAATTTTCAACATTCTATAACTCAGGTGGTTTGTAGCCTTTCTCCAAAAATGCCGGCTCCCATGTTTACCGAGTTTTGAAATCTTGCCACAGATTGCCACCCTTTTTTTGTACGATAAATGCATAGACAATGAATCTCACCGGTCGTAACAGCACGGATCAGCGTTTTTCTTTCTGCAGAATCACACAATCCTTCGCATTAAACAACAAATTTATACATAGGATATTCCATTCACTGTATAACTTATCACCGGATGACTACGTATCACTAGATTCGAATATCGATGGGTATTTGTGAAATTGATCTCTACGATTCGTGTAACTCCATCCCACCCCCAATCTGTGATGTGTCAAATTGCACGCGTGCTCGTGAATTTTCACCGGCAAATGATCACACTTAGCGGGCGCGAGTATCGTGATCAAACTGAACGGTGTCGGTGACTGTTCGTCGCCGAATGGACAACCGGTTGCCTGGGGCGCTCGAACCAGTTTGTGTAATCAGCCGAACGGATTTGGATTGGAGTCGCCGAGTCTACTCATCGTTATGGGTCAAGTTTTTTTTCTCTCTCTCTCTCTCTCTTTATCGTAGTTCCCAAATTTTTTGCAGTTCTGCCTCTGCAAAATTTGGCAACATGACATTGGGATTAATTACCATTACTTTACGCTCTTTGAACCTCATGTAGTCACTTGACTGACAAAAGGGCGTAACTACACTTAAAGATGATCCCGGGAAATTGTTGAGTTATATGGACAGCAGTGGGCTGATTGTTGAAACTGATAGACGAAACCATGGACGAGAAGACAAAAATTATACGGAGGAATCCTATTGGTGGAAGCGGGTGGTTTTAATGGACAAAGGATGTAAATAATAGACTAACAAACAGCAACCTACGAGAAACCGGATAGTTCGTTTATCATTTAACCCCCTAGTCGATACAAACCACACATTTCAACCAATAGGATTGCTCGACACTCTTCATGTCTTTTTAGTCTATAGCTTTGTCTATCAATTTCAACAAATAGCCCGCAGCAGGAATAGTTAAATGAGGACTCAGATCGTCAGAGGGTAGGTATATTCCATGGTTTATTATACATGTATTTGGCTGCAGATAACTTATTTAAAGGGTCGTCATCTTTCCTCATGTTTATAATCTCAATTCAAAAGGACTGAATTTAGCAAACAGAAACCAAGTTTGTGGCTGCTGTTGAAAGCCCCACAGCTCCAATGAACAGTTTACTCATGATATATGTTTTTGGATGCCACCTAAAAACAGTGTTCCTTTCTGCTAAACTCAGCCCATATCATGTTATCTTGTCCTTTGTTTTCAAAAATGACGATGTGGAAACAAAGCGGTAATTGGGAAACTTTGCTAAGCAATGACCTCTTAGATTCTCCGCGTCAATTAAAAATCTTTATGGAGAGGGACTTGTTGAGGAGGAAGTGTTGTTGGAAGAGAACGGCAGTTCGGAACTTTCCAGGGCTCCTTCAGAGGGAGGGGATATTTTAGCCATTAAATACTTCCTTAAAAAGTTGGAAAACAACTTCCAATAGGATTCTGTGTTTTATTCAAAGCACTCAGAATAACCATTGTCTTTCGTTTGTCCACGCGTTTAGTTGTCTAGTTATTTTTGTGTTTGTAAAGGCAAAACTTAGGACTGCACATCTTTTATCTCAAAGTTGCCATTAATTTTAATTTTTTCCTATGTCTGTTTTTCATTCTCGACTTACTGATAGAAAAAAAATCGAGTATAATGACAGGATAACAAAGGGGTGCCTGCAAAATTTTTCTTGGTCGTATTCGCAATCTCATTAAAAGCGCGAAAATGTAATTTGTTTTTCTCTGTCAGTACTTTTTTTTCTTGACACATTACTATTTCACGTTTTTTTGTACTTTTTTTGCCGTCGTCATGTGACCATTCTTGGAAAAGGGGATCATCGAGTAATAAGAACTTTACGGTATCTAATTTGCATCACGAAGAATTAGTTTAATCTCAAAATTGCCGCGGAGGAAAGTAAGTTTACCGGAGAACTCACGATTTTCCACGATTTTTTTAGGTCTCCTTTGAATAAATACTGCAGCTAAGTAGTAGAATATACGTTTATGCCATTAAAAATCCTCCGAATTTTCTAAATTTCTTTATTTGAGTTTTGATATTGCCTCGTATCCCAACATTCGCCTTTTCACGGAAAAAAACTTCGGTTCTTTCGGTATGCTGAAGCTTTTAGTCCAGATAACTGAAATTTTTGGTTGCAGGAACCGAACTGAAAGTCAAGTGAGTTCTAGTTTTCGTTTTAGGCAGCTCGTATTCTTCACTAAAGGCTTCGATCGTCAGAACCAAATTCTGTTCAAGTACGACCGAATCTTGAGCACCGTGTGCCAAAAACTTCAGGGTTCCATAACATATATTTAAAAGCTCTCTGACCTCCTAAATTTTCATTTTTTGTCACAATTCGTTCTTCCGTTCCACTGGGCTGATTTCCGTACTTTTTGCGGCTATTTATGGATGATGACAGTCTTCAAATGGGCCCATTTCTTCAGATTTTGAAAAAATGACCCAGCTTTTTATATATATGACGTGATAAGGTTGTGCGTGGGATTCTTTCATTTAAACAGTGAGATTGTTCATTTCATGCATGGTCACAGCTCGTTCCAAAGATTTACCAGGCCGATTTTCATGACTTTTGTTGCTTTTGACGAGAGATGGTTTTTAGATGAATCTGTGTTGTTAGTCTACATAGATCTAGTAGACCTTAGAAGGCACGAAGCGCTCTATGGGGGTTGCATATCGTCGGTGAAACTACCAAGCCACGTATCTCGGTTTGCGACGTCGCAGACTTCCTGTCATACTTTATTTTTTAAATGAGAAACTACTTAACATCCAGTCTTGAAAATTTCTGTGATTTTTCCTCTTTGTGCGGAGAAAATTCCGTGAAAATTTCAAGGAATGATATTGATTTGGTCTACTTCAAGAAAATAAAATGTGAGCGTAGATTTTTAAACACCGCAAACGAGATACGTGGTTTGGTAGTTTCACCGTCGATATGAGGGTTTCGTCGCGTAGCGGCCAGAGGGCGTACCTCCTGATTTGAGCGGAATCATTTCGTTCTCGTAAGCAAAGTTTCTTTCTCTATGCAGGGTTGCCACATAGTCAGGGAGTACCGGGAAAACTGGAAAATGTCAGGAATAATGATAAAAGTACCAGGAAAAAATTGTTAATTTACTTTTACTGGCTTTCTTAAATGTATTTGACGTTTGGGACAACAAATTTCGCTGGGCAACTATTTCAAATCACATATTTTTGGCCGTAAGACATATCTTTAAGTCTTAAGGAATTTTACTCTAATGTGTCAGGTAAATCAGGGAATTGTCAGGGAATTTTACTTTCTAAATTTTGTGGCAACCCTGTCCGTGCTCGAGATCCGTCTCTCGTTTAACGCGATCAAGCATTTTTTCGACTGCTGGAAAACGGAAACCTAACAAGCGACCAAAATGGCGAAATTTCGAAAATAAGTGGGAAAAGATACCGCTGAGAAGTTGTGTAATCGTTTTCCCCGTACGGAAGGAGGGAAGAACCACGGGTTTAGACGGGGTCGAGTCGCATCGGCGGCAGTTGAGCAAGCTCTCGATAAAACGACTTTAACGAAGTGAAGTTTTTAACTTCCTTGTCCCCGAGAAGACGGATTTTCCGATCCGGGAAAGGAGGGATATTAGATTTAACTTCTCCTCGGCAACTATTTTCTTATTTTCTCATCTCCTCATTGTCTTGTTCTGCCGATGGGGTTAGGGAGTGTATGGTGTGTAGCTGCCCCGTCGTGCTGTTCCTTCTCGGGGGCGAAGATTTGTAACTTTTGACTCGCCCTTATTCGCAGGTTCAAATTATTATTATCAAGCGTCATTCAAATTATAACGGAAGATACTTATGTCATAAAATAACCAATTACTGAGTAATTAGTTAAAGAAGGCAGAGAGAAAGAAAGATTATTCAGTTATTTTGAAAGTGTCCGAACAAAAAATTGATTGCGTCGGTGAGTGAGTGAGAAAGAGAGAAAGAAAAAAGGGAGGAGGAAAGGGGGAGGACGAAGAGAGATACAGCTTTTTTTTTATAGGTTCTCGAATTGTAATTACCTATTTCTAATTTAAGGGTAAAATAGGCCATTAGAAAAACTTACATTCTAAAAATTTAATGCAAAAAGAAAAGAACAGCGGAAATTTTGAATTATTCCGGGTATAGATTAATGGTTTTTAAGAAAGATATACGAGTGATTAAAACATACTGGTAAGGGTGAACAAATTTAATCTAGAACATTTTTTTTTTAAATTGACCCATGAGTATTGCAAAATTTCAACTGCACGAAGTCCTGAGTTGTTTTGCACACCTTTAGAATTTCTTAATTAGTATTCCTGAATTTTCCAAAATGTAGAAGAAGATCCTTGAGTTTTCTTTTCGTTGGGTTCACTTATAAGACAGTTCGGAAGTTCGTTGGTTTGTATTTTCCTCTTTATTGCTTTGGATAAAACGACCGTTTGGCCGATCGAGTCACTTGAATCGCGATCCCTTTCTTGTGACTTTTCAGCGAGTTTTTGTGTGGATGATGTGCATTTCGTGATTCTGGTGGCTCCTAAGGGCGCTTAAACGACCGTCCGGCCGATGAAATCACGTGAATCGCGATCCCTCACTTGCGACTTTTAAGTGAGTTTTTGTGTGGATGATGTGCATTTCGTGATTTTGGTGGCTCCTAAGGGCGCTAAAACGACAGTTTGGCCGATCGAATCACTTGAATCGCGATCCCTGACTTGTGACTTTTACGCGAGTATTTGTGTGGATGATGTGCATTCCGTGATTCTGGAGGCTCCTAAGGGCGCTAAAATGACCGTTTGGCCGATCGAATCACAAGAATTCCGCGGACCCCTCACTTGTGACCTTTAAGCGAGTTTTCGTGTGGATGATGTGCATTTCGTGATTCCGGTGGCTCCTAAGGGCGCTAAAACGACCGTTTGGCCGATCGAGTCACTTGAATCGCGATCCCTTACTTGTGACTTTTCAGCGAGTTTTTGTGTGGATGATGTGCATTTCGTGATTCTGGTGGCTCCTAAGGGCGCTTAAACGACCGTCCGGCCGATGAAATCACGTGAATCGCGATCCCTCACTTGCGACTTTTAAGTGAGTTTTTGTGTGGATGATGTGCATTTCGTGATTTTGGTGGCTCCTAAGGGCGCTAAAACGACCGTTTGGCCGATCGAATCACGTGAATCGTGATCCCTCACTTGTGACTTTTAAGCAAGTTTTTGTGTGGATGATGTGGGTCCAAATGTCTATGGGTTGACAGTCGGTATTGGGTTGTATTTTGTTTTCCACAGTCAATAGGTAAAAAAGAGTGGACGTTTTGGGGGGAAAATGTCTATTTTAAGGTAATCTAGGCAATAATCATATGTTTACTATTATTTAATTTTTTATTATTATTTTTTTTTATAAAAAGTTTGATTAAAAAAAAAGGTAAGATAATGTTTGGATTTATCGGTTAGAACTCCTCGTAAAGTCCTTGAAATCCTTTTAAAGCCCATGCATTTAAATACGGAAAGCTACTGCTATGATCCCTGAGCAGGAAACACTACGGAAGGCCCTGCGAATAGGACCTCTCAACCCGAAAACTCAACAACTCAACCCCGCAACAGTATTCGTTAATTCCACCGAAACTCCCTTCCAACTTCGTACAAAGGAAGGGCGCTCTTTGAAAACGACGACTCTTTTTTCGGGGATCCAATCGCGCACAAGAAACGCTGACTCAGCGTCTTCATACGCGCGCCAAGCAAGCAAGCACGGCTGCGGATGCTAAATAGTTTAATCGAGTAGTTAGTAGTTCAACCGCACTCGGGCTGTAACTCGAGCCGACATTTGTAATTAATTTTCCGCCGGAAACTTTATTTCATGCTCACACACACGCACATGCACACAAACTTTCGGCTGAGATTTGCTCCAAGTTCTCAGTCGTGGCTCCGAGAGTGCGGTTTCCTCCTCTCGATCTCGATGCGCATGTCGCACAACGAACGATGAGCTGTTTATTAAGTTGTCGCTCTTGAGTTTTTTTCCTCCCTTTTTCTCCCGAGCGAATCCGGGACGAAAGTTAGCTTTTTTCGTCGCGAGACCATCATTATAATATGACGCGGAAAAGTTACTCCCGATTTCTGGGTAGTAATTTCAGGTTGGGAGGAAGACGCGATTTGACTCTGAGTTAGACCGCGTTTAGAAGAAAGGAACCAAGTCACATCAGCTATTGCCAAATTCAATCGGACAATTTAATATTTTACATGAAAACGGTTGTAAGGATTTTTGTACAAATTTCGGTGAATTTTCTGCATAGTACGAAGAAAATTCATTAACATTTCCGAGCGAATCCGCACAAACGTTCCCTTGTAAAAAAATTGAACTGCCCAGTTGAATTTGGCAATAGCTGATGTGACTTGGCTCCTTTTTGCTGAACGCGATCCAGTTAAAACTCAACGACGGATTTTTCGTTTCAAACGTTCTCTGCACCGGGGAAAATGAATCTTTGATCCGAGCCTAACTTTTTTTATACAACTTTAATTTATACGTGACAACGTGACAAAACTATGTTGTTCCCCCGAAAACAACAAAAAATCAAACAAGAAACTGCTCTCGCAGTAACGAGTCGGTTACTTCTGTGTGCTCTGTTAAATGCGTCGTTTCCGCCTCACTAAAAGAGCGTAACTATTTTTTCGATGTTGCTTCATTCCCTCGTGCAACCTGCACTTTCACCAGGAAAGTCTTGAGGATTTCTAACTGAAAATTTCCTCGATTTTTCCTCTGATCCCATGCAAAAATCAGAAAGATTTTGGACAAAAGTTGCACAAACAGAGAAGGCGTATTATTGTAAAACATTGAATTGTCTGAGTCAATTTTACAACCTTGGAGTAGAGTTACTTTCCTTTCTCTGGGAAACGACGAATTTTGCCGTTACACTGAAAAAAAATGACAGGCTACATAGACTAGACATACCGTCCGTTCCGGGCTCAGAGGCCAAAAGTACTGGGTGCTGGGAGCCGTAACTTCGAGAACTCCGGGCTCCACGCCTGAATCATTCGGCTTCTGAGCCCGGAACTTGGACGGTATGTCTATATAGCTCGTAAGAACGACCTCCAGGGCCGGAGTATTTTTTTTATTTTTTTTTTTCTTCTCTAGTGTAAATATGGAGTACGTCTCATTCCGGAGCTTACACGGGGGGATCACAAAGTCCCGCACAAGTGGCAATTTCAATGCTGCCGTGCTAAGGAAAAACGCCGTATGAACATTCGAGAGTTGCCAAATCGCCCCGGATCAAACATGTGTTGTTGAGAAAGATTATGCATATTTTTCCTTGAAATTTTCAGACATTTTAGACAAAATTGGGAGCAAAATTGTCTGAAAAAAATGAAGAAAAACATTCACAATTTTCCCAATAAATTAGGTCTTTATTGAAAGAAATGTGGCAACTTCAGAAGGTTCATATGGCGTTCTTCCCTAGCACGGCATAATGATTGAAAATCGTCAAAAGTTGGCCACACGCAGTACACTTACCCCTCCAAAGTCAACTCCACTATTTTCACGGATCCTGAAGGTCTTCATAATAGAGCCTAGTGCCCAGACCTCCTCTGTAAAGGCACCGTAGGTGCAATGCAAGAAGCGCCGCGGGGGAGGGAGGAGGGGGATCTGGGGGGGGGGGGGAGCACGCTCCTAATAAACTGCGTTGAGCGCGGTTTTTTTCCTTTTCCTCATTTACTTTTATTTATGCTTTAGCTTGAGGTGATAGCTTTGTGGGTGATAAAAATTTTCTTCAAAATTTCGCCCGGAGAAATGAATAACGTAAGAGAAGGAGCCTTGCCGGAGTCGATGAGGAACGGCGAAAGCCGGGACCATTTTTCCCTATTTACGGGCTCAGATGCTGGTCGGCGGCGGGCGGGGTGCGGGGGCGGGGGGCTTTTTGTCATCGCTCAAGTGTCTTGTCTGGTGAAAAAATAAATCTCCTTTAATGACCCGCGAGGTTCCTATTCGCGGCTAAATAGTCCGTTATAAATCAACACTCGCACTCGTTTCGGCGGGAAAGAACTCGGTAGGACGTTGGGTGGATTATCTCTTCGGCGGCGAGCGTGCGGACCCCGCGCCCGATCGGAGCGACGACGCCGGGTCTGCCACCCGCTCGACTCCGTTCGAGTACGGAAATTAGCGCCCAAGTTGTCACGTCTCTCGTTTTACCGGAAATCATGTTGCACCTGTTGCACCCAAGTTAGCGTAGAATACCCAGCGGGCTCATTATTGAAATTAGTGGACAAAGCCAGGGGTGCAGAAAATGCTCGATCATGCGCCCGTCCGGGCCCCCAAGAATGGAAATACCCCCAAGAATGTGGAACACGGAGAAAAAAAAACCTCGTGCTTGGGACCCGAAGTTTAGGTCATATGGATCTCTGAAGTTTTCAGATTAAGCATCTGAAGACTTTAGGTCTTGCTGTCGAGGTTTGGATCACACATCTGAAACTTCAGTACTTACATTTGAAGTACCTCAGATGTGAGAACCGAAGTTTTTCGGATGTGAGAACCGAAGTACTTCAGATGTAAGAACTGAAGTTTCAGATGTGTGATCCAAACCTCAGCAGCTGGACCTAAAGTGTTTAGATGCTCAATCTGAAAACTTCAGAGATTCGTAAGACCTAAACTTCAGGTCCCACGCGCGAGGTTTTTTTCTCCGTGTAGAATACCCAGCGGGCGCATTATTGAAATCGGTAGACAAAGCCAGGGGTGCAGAAAATGCTCGATCACGCGCCCGTCCGGGCCCTCAAGAATGGAAATACCAACAAGAATGTGGAAGGAGGGAAAATTTTGAATGGTCATTAGTCGAAAGCCAGCGGAAAACAGAAAACAACCACACGCCCTTACCGATCGGATCGTCCCATATTCCTTTTGCCTTTAGTGTCTATCGTTTCGTCTATCAAATTCATTAATCAGCCCGTAGGAATGGACTGGTTCCAAATTTTTCAGGAGGCGAGATCAATCACAATATCAAGAAAGATTCATCCTGGATTTTTTAAAAAAATAAATAATTAAAAAATAAAAACTTTTAAGCTTTGAAGTGAAATTAGGCAGCGTCTAATGTATAGTTAGACTGATTCCAGTTAAATCTGTCTAATTATCCTTCTGTCCTTCCCAAATGGCGCCCTCAGATCATGAGGTGCCAACTATAGACACCGAAGACGCTGAATGCTGGTAATTATTCACTGCATTGAGGAATGGTCGATGGTTCAATTTTTTATTTTTTTATTGAACTTGTGGCTCCTGGTTTTTTTCCATGCTTCCCACTACTGAGAGATCGTCGCTCCTAAACAAAAATGAAGTATCACTTTAGTTCTCAGTCAATCTTTACTCCAATACGCGTATAAAATCAAGGGATTTTAAATCATTTATCTAATATGAGCTGCAAGTGCTAGGTTATCATGAATATATGGATTCACAAACTGCTACAAATCACCTTGATGACTGGAATTGATTTTTAGAAACAGATAGCTTGGCAAGCGTGTTACGTTACTTTTAAAGGGAATATTACGTCACTTTCATTGTCATCGACGCTGGTATTAGCAACTTATATTGGGTTTTATAATTTCAAGAGTATGAAAATCCAGGGTTAAATTCCTCGGTTGTTTAAAAATGCGTAGAATGTTTGTGAAATTCCTAACATTCACAAAGGATCCAAGTCCTCAACGAGGATTCCTTTATTTTCAATCATTTCGATTTAAAAAATGATAGAACTAGATCAAATGATCAAATCGCCAGAGTAAAAAACAAACGATTGGGGAACAGAGCGCCGGTTTTTTGAGAGACACCCTGTGCTCGTACCCCAACTGGAAACCCGACCAAAATTAAAGCAAACAAAACGGATAGATTTTGGTACATGTCGGCAACAATGTTTATACTTTATTGAAACCAATCGTATACATCGATTTTAGGTGAGACAGATTTTAGAATCGATCATTTCAGATACTTTTAAGTAGAGAATAAAAAGCCACCAACTTGTAAGATTAGCCACTGGCTGGTAGCACCCTCCAGGAGGTAAAGAGTCAACTCCGGACCGGAAGGACCGGACCGGACCGGTTTGGAGGGACCGGAAAAACGGTCGCCAAGATGTTGTAGTCAGAAAATGTTCTGTTGAATCAATAAGAATTCCCGCTGAATATGCCGCAACTTGAATGTATTGCTTACACAACTGGAAATCTCCTTGTCTCGAATAGTACCCTTTATATTTTAAAGGGATGCTGGAAAAAAAAGTTACTTGAATCTGGAGTCCAACGTTTCAAAAGAATTGGCAAAAAAAAAATACTCTTGTTTCAATCGAATTTTTGCTTGAATCAAAAGGAAATCCGTTTAAACTAAGCGGCTTTGGCTTTTGATTCATGGAAACTTCGATTGTATTCAGTATAATTTCTTGTCAATTTTTTTAGGAGTCTAGACTCTGGATCCAAGAGACTATTTTCCAGTGGATATCTGGTCACATTAGTTAAGGATATTTTTTGTCGAATCAAAGAGAATTCCTGTCACGTCATAATGAACAGGAACATTTTTCTCGGTGTGCCAATCGAAGTTCGAGGGCTCGTGAAGTTCGCGTGAACGGCGGAACATAAAGCCAGAACCGGGGATCCTATCGTCATATGAAGCCATTTGAATAATTTTATCTTTAAGAGTTTTTCTGACCAGTGCCTGACCAGGAAGGGTCTCTTGTTTTGTCAGAGAGGTGGTTCCACTCTGCTAAACTCCGACGGCGTGAAACCGTGAGGGAACTATATTTCTAGCACTTCACAATTATGTAAATATTAATTCATCGCGTTACGCACTGTACGCATAGTTTGCATTATCAGATATCCTCTCTCAAATGAAGGAATTCTTTTTCTGATTTTACCCATTACTGTGAAGCCAACTCATATTTCTTCTCAATTCAGAGATTTTACTAATATTAATATACTTTTGAAACATTTTACTGAATGTAACGTTGTTATCAATGATATAAGGGCTATATAGATTGATAGCGCTCACCAACGCTGAGTTATCGTACCTTACCAGCGGGCTGATTGTGGAAGCAGATAGACAAAGCTATGACAAAGAATCATAGGGAATATGGAGGGATCCTATTGGTTGAAATGATTGGTAGACTAAGGAAGAAAATGATGAACTAACTATAGGGTCTCTCGTGGGTTGTCATTAGTTAGTCTATTACCCACCTTCTTTGTCAAAAGCTTTGTCTATCGATTTCAACAATCAGCCCACATGAGGAATACTAAGGACTCACATCGTCAGAAGGTTGGTATATTCCATGGTTTATTATGGGACTCTATTGTCTTTCAGTCTTTCCTCAAATTTAAAACGAACTATTTTGAATCTTTTTTTTAGATTTCAAATTTAAGCATCCTTCAAGTGATAATACTCTGGAAATTCCATCGTAAAAGTTTTCGTAAGAGTGAATGTTATTTCCAGGTTTGGTATTTATCGGGCGAGAAATTTTCCAATCATTCTTGTCTACTAAACGACCGCTCCATGTAGTGTATACTTTTTTTAGGTCACCACCAATCTGTAATCTTTATTATATCTATATCAGACATCTAGTCTGTAATGCACATTCGAGAAACGATAGAAAAAGAGAATTTCTCCCAAAAAATTCCAATTTGGTCTAGGGATAGTATATAATGCCAACAATAATAATCAAAGCGAGTTTTAAATTTGCGATCCGAAAACCTGTTTGCCGTTGCAGATTTGTTACTGCACAATTTAAGAGTAGAAGACAAATTGAACTTCATTTTGCAATAAGGAACTATAATTTCCGGCTGATCTGAAAAAACACCAATGTGCGTAGGGAAACTAATGGTACATGCGCTGTTTTCAAACTGAGCCAGAATTTATAGTTCCAAATTGCAAAATGTAGTCCAATTTATTTATTGAGAATTTGCCTCTATCAAAGAAAATGTGTGAATATACTCGTTTTACTTTTTATCCATGAAATAATCAAGCTACGGAGGTATATTATTTCCGCCGACGTGTATTTCCTGCGAGCATGGAAGACCGAAATTTAATTTTTAAACGGTCGAGCTTGGCAACACGCAATCATTCAAGTGGCCCGTGCACAGGCCTCCGAACTGCATCTCAATTTATGGTCGAATATTATATATTAATATCAGAGGGAAGTTATAAAGCTGGATTTATTGGGGATGGGAGCAATTAAGGTATGAGGGTACCTTTTCACTCGAAATAAATCTTGTAAATGAGGCCGGGTTTTTGTTGCGTCGAATGCCGCCGCTGCCACACACCCGCTTTGAGAGCGCGACAGTCTGCGTTACTGCGTTACGCTTCCGAGTTATAGAGCCGAGTAGTATCCAATCTCGTTGGATTTAGAGTATACAGTTATAGAGAGCGAATTTCCACCTCAATCCTTTCACTGGAAGAAAATTCTAGCTTAAAAGAAAAACACAAACTGAGAAAAAGCTTTGGCTTATAATCCAATTCGTGGTCCATATGGAACACCAATAATAGTACTAAAGGAAACTTAAAGTAATAGCACATATACCTCAGTGATGGTTCGAGATACTTTGGTACAGTGATCCAAGATTGCGCGAAAGGTCCAAGAAAATATGTGAGGATCGCGCGAAAGGTCTAAGAAAATATGTGATGATTGCGCGAATTGAAACCTTAACATCTGCTACAAAAATGCGCAAATTTAAAATGAAGTTAATTTAAGGCAGAAGTGTGGCAAAACAGGGAACAGTTGGGAACTATACGCATTTTTTATGTTAACGCTAGCCTAGGCTAGTTTGTTGACAAGTCATCGATGTCTTACCTTTTGATGATAAATGAAGTGAAAAGATTGAATAATGGTCAAGGACATAAAGAACTTTCCTAACTTTTCTTGGAAAAATATTTAATCGGGAGAAACGAGGCAACGTTGGAATGCTTTTACGGCGTTGATACACAACAAAAGCCTTTTAAGCTATATTATTCGATGCCGCGACTATTCTAACACGAGGTCGAACCATCGTGTCAGACACAGTGCGGCCGGCGTTGAACGTATATTAGCGCCTGCAAGACTTCGAGAATACTTCTCGCATAGCGCCAAACAGTGCGGTCGGTGTCAAGCCTAGATTGGCGCCTACAAGACTGCATGAATACTTCTCGCATTGCGCCAAACGCAGTGTAGAGAGCACGCACGAGGGCTATAAGTTGATTTGCCTGCAAGATCGCGATTGCGCAGTCAGTTAATCTTCAGGCCACCAATGAAATTTCGTATTTTGGTTGCAATTCGAATGAGAATTCAAAATTTTCGAAATATTTCGAATTTCGTCCACTAAAGGCACTGAAAATGAAAAAGTAATGGCTATTTCTGTTGAGAAGGTACCGAAGTCCTTGGGACTGTACTGATTTAGTACAGTGAAAGCACTGATTTTAAGCCAGCCAGGTTTAGTAAATATCCTGAGAAACCCAAGAATTGTTCAGTCATACCTACACTGACAGAGAGGTAAGCAAATACATAGAGCATGCCCTAATTAAAATATATTTGCATACAAATTTTGACAAATAATCGAAAAGTCCCAAAATCGCTGGATGAGCTAGAATATTTTTTTCTCTTTTAGGTTGGCTAGGGTTAAAAAGCAAACTTCATAATATTGGAGACAGCGAAGGACTAGGGAACAGTATTGTTTTGAGAAGGGTAATCTGGACTGGTCTTAATTGCGGAGCATTCGGAAGGGAAAGGAAGAGGGTTATTTTTTTCTGCAGTGATCTGGGATAAAGATGCGATCACAGAATTCAAACTTCAAAAAAGTTATCTAATTGCCGTCAGACGCCACAAACTTACGCAGTTACTTTTTTGTCGCAAAGAAAACCCGTTCAATGCGATTATCATCACCCATTTATTATTATCACAGAGGGTCATTTATTACGAGAGAGATAGCTTCGGAAAGTTTCTTTTCGTTGCAGCTATTAATTTTTCTTTAACGATAAAATAGTGTTGTAATCTTCGTAACATCTGGAATTTACTTCTTTCATGACTCCATCCCTCAAATTTTGGATGATTTCGATTATATCTCAAACCTTTAGTATCGTCTATAGTGAGTTTTTGATTTTTTTAACTCCAAAAATACCAACTGAAGTCTATATTTATCCACGAAACACAAGCGAAACATTTCTAATGATAAAATGAACATTTGAGCTCAAACGATTGCAGAGGAAGCGGTAAGCTCTTAAAATTCTTTATCACTCATCCTTGTTTTATTTTAGAAAAAGATATTCATCCCCTGACACAAAATAGAGGCAACCTACAAACGAACGGAATTTGAAACAGGAGGGCAAGCAACCCCGCATCCTCTTTCATCTTTCCACGAGCTACATCTGAGGGGCTTGGAGGACACGGCGCATAAGTGCAATGTTTGCTACTTTGAGAAATTAGTGTTTGAAATTTCGAAAGTACATGGAACCTTATGGCGGAAGGAAAGTCTAAAGTGACAAATTGATGCTTAAAAATTGGAATTCGGGAGCGATTTTTCTCAGAATATGCATTAAGAATAGTTTCACTCGAAATAATTAATATCTTATTCTTTTCCAAAGCTGCACTTATGCGCCTTGTCCTCCAAGCCCCTCATCTACGCTTCATAACACATTATACAACGTAACTCATAATTGATTTCAAATCCAACATGTTTTATAATTAATCCCCTCATCGCAAGGCGAGATTAATTTTGGCGGGATCGTTCCGCGACTGACTATAATACACAATTTATCTCATTTTTCACCTATTCTGTAAGGTGATTCCAGGGATGAATCATCTTTTGGATGTAAATAGTTACTCACCACTGCCACAATGCCAGCGTTGCTTCACATCGAAACTAAAACTGTGAAAATGTAACACTTTATCTACGAAGATGAGCGCACACACGAATCATCATTGGGGAATTTTCTTCGAGACCAACCGTCGTGAGACACTGCTAGAAATAAGACTGAAAACGAAAGAGGAACCTGTAATGGATTTTTCGACCTCAACGGTTCAGGGAACCGAATCAAAATATTTTGACAAGATACGCCTAAAATCCATGTTTCTTCACGATTTCATTGCGTTTAGTGATTCTCGACGATAGACGGAGGCGGGGGAGGTGCTTAAAACCATCCTCTACGCCCGCACTCAATTGGACGTATTTCTGCCAGAGGGAACTATGTGCATAATGACGTGAGCCCTGTTATGCATATATTCTTACGGGTCTCAGGTCTCAGGTCTTATAATGCACATAATTCCGTTCAGCAGAAATACGTCCAATTGCTATAATGACCGTGACGAATGTGATCACCCGACTCGATTAAATTTCGGCTCATCATCGCGTGACCGAAATGTGTTAATTGAAAACATGCCTGTCAGTTTAATTTGTTTTTTTTTCACCCCAGAACATCGAGCGGGCTCGCTGGAGAATTTGAACTACGCGGCGTATTTTTGGTAAGCATCGGAAATGAATTTTTTGCGCTCTACAAATAGAGAGAGAAGAAAAATAATTTTTTGCGTTGATTTCTTGGAAGTCATTGACATTTTCAAGTTCTACACTCCGATTGAATTTAAATCTCACACTGTGCTGAAGAATGCGGTTGTGGTGAAATGGTACTGTTGGAAGCATGCTCAGCGAGGTTTACTCCCATTCAATAGCCGGATGTGTCTAAGCATTCTCGTAAAAATGATAATTCATAGAGGTGTGAATCTCCATGCACGGCTCAATGCTGAGACATGAAGGGAACAATCATAGAGTTTCGGTTTACTTCGCAATCTCAACATCATAGGTAACTGACCTACTCATACGACAACGATTATTATCGATTATTATTATAATCGATTTTTTTTCCAGCAACTATTTTAGATTTACAGTTCGTTGATTTAGCTAAAAAGTCGAACCGTTATTGCCATTTTCTTCTTCCGTGCACACTGAAAAAAATTGAATTAATTATTGACTGCCGAGAATTTTTTTCTCCTAATTACGAAATAAACGATTTCAAGTGCGGTATGTCTGAAATACAGGGTTATTCAAAAGTCACGCACCACTGGCTGTGAGGGGGGGGGGTGGCCATTATACATTTTTGAGTTGCCCTCCACCCCCTCCCCCGAGGGGATCAAAAACTGGAAAGTACCTGAAACTTTCCCCCTCGATGTGAGGAAAAACGTCTTAAACCGCAAATCGATATCATAATTAGAACTAAAGATAGGTCCAGTGGTGCGTGACTTTTGAATAACCCTGTATAATATATGTGACCGCCCACAGGACAAAATTACCTTGGGTCGTCAGTAGGGTAGAAACAAGTTGAGTCCAAAAATTTGATTTTGTTTCAACAATGACGCTTTACTGTCCTAAAAATCAGATGAAAGCGCTCTAGTTCATTTTGTGTACTAATGGAGGGCGTGAAGTTGCATTGTAGTGGAGTAATTTTGTGCCCCTGTGCCGGCCTGAACATGGCAGATTCAAATTTTAATTAGATTTTTCTCTAACTAGGTTATTTCCTCAGGAGCCTCGCTTGCTTCGGCCTGGTTTGAAAGTTCCGTCGATCACTGTATGATGCTCTTCTAGCATTTATAACTTACTTTTGTAGTTCTACCGGTCCAAGGCCCTTTCATGTAGACGGAAAGACATACATCGATGGATACGTAAGGAAATGTGTACCGCCGATTTAGACCTAGCAAATCTTGGCTTAGGGTTTTATTTTTAAATGAGAAAATGGTAAAAATGGCTCATAAAATTCTCTGTAAATTTTAGCATTGAAGAAAATATTTTCACGTGAAATTTTAAGGAGATTATCTGATTAGCTCTCTTGTTGGAGATAGAACATGGTCGGAACGTAACATTATTGCGTCGTTTCTCTTACGGAAGCACGTAACCACATTTGAACGTTGCTAGATTTTTCGCACAGATTTTGTTTTTACTAGGAGGATTTTGAAAATTCCTGACCGAAAATTCACTTATTTTTTCCTGATTATTTGCAAAAATCAGACAAATTTTCGACCATAATCATGCGTGTTACTCTTAGAAAAAATCGAATCGTTCGAGTCATTTTTGCAACTTTGGAATGGAGTTACGTTCCTTCATGCGAGAAACCACGTATTATAAATGTAACAAATTTTGTAAAAATGAACCACTATTCATGTTTCATTTAAGAAACAACGTATGTGCCACTTGTCTCCCTGTAAAGATAAGTGATCTTTTGTAAGAGCCAAAAAGTGTAGTTCCTTCTTACAGCCAGTGGCGCGGCGTAAATGTTCGATTATCGATATTTCCCAATTTGAAGGTATATGGTAAAGAATCGATTATGAAGGTGTTCGTTGCAAACGTCCCGTTAATCGATCCTTTTTCATAGGTGTAAATGGTAGATCAGTCGATATACCGAAAATCACGCGACGCCACTGGTTACAACACATTTTTCGACTTAGGCAATCGACATGAAAAAACGCACTCAAAATTACATCCTAAAACGAGCCCCTAAAAGCAGCGTCTTCGTTAATAGCGCAACGGGAAAGCGAAGATTAGTTGGGCCGAGGATCTTAAGAAGAGCCGGAAGAGGCCAGAACCTCAGCAAGACTCAGTTCGCCGCCAACGCCAAACGCCCTGCGGGGATAAAGGAGACATCGGTAAGTAAAAGAGGCTCGAGTCGCAGGTCGCGCTTCTGCCTTTTACGGCGTGACATTTCGCCTGCACGGCGACGCGGGCACCGTTCCGCTGGGCGCCGGCGCGTGCGGTAGCGCTGCACTCTGCACTTGCACCGACTGATCTTCCCGCCCAGCCTCCCTCCGCGACGCAGCGCCCGATCCTCATTCCTCAGTACCGTCGAACAGGGCCGTGCGGCGGGTTGCGTGCTGCCCCTCGTCCGTTCACCACGCGCGATCTTCTCGGCCCGTCCCGCCTACTGCGATCCTGCGCTCGGTAGAAGCAGTGGATCCACAATCTCGAAATCTGTGGAGGGATGAAAATGATTTTTATCGAGATTTCATTCTGACTAGACGGTTTCGTAACTCGACCACCTGTTCGACAGGGAAATTCTGATTAACCCCACCAGCACCGTTCGATTTTACTCCGAGTGCCACACTTTTTTCAGAATAGCCAAAAACATTTTGTTTTGAACATTTTTTGGACATTCCTCGCTTCAGTCTAAACTTTTCGATTGAATTTACTCATCCGAATAGTTACGTATCACTTTAAACACTATCTTATCAAAAAAGTAACGTACCTGTTATAAATATTGTATTTTTTATTGAAGAATGTTGTAGTTCTTGGCTTATCGTGACGCAAACTTGGAGTAGGCATTTTTTCGGCCAAAATGTTTTCCTAGGAAGTGATCGATCGAGGAAAATATGATCTATGAAATGAAAACGGGGAGCTCCTTTCCTTTTTATGATTTCATTAAAGTGTTCGGTGGTGTTGAGTTCTTTCGAGAAACTTTTCATTCTGGCTCCCAGAACATTGTTCGTGAAGGTTTCTGTCCTTGAATTGGCCAAAACTCGGCATCTACTTACCCTGACGCCTTTTTGACTATTGACTCCTTTCTGCACACGTTTGTGCGTTTTGCCAAATTTTTATCAAGGTGTGCATATCATTAAACGTTTCAAGAGACTCGCTCTGTACCGCAAAACTAAACATTTTGTTTGTTGCGATACATTTTTGTGAATCGGAGTTTCTTTCTCGTCTCGTCATCAATTACGCTAGTGTTATTCGTTATGATTATGAACATACCTGTAATCGTTTTTACCATTTTTGGATGTTGATTTGAAATTTTTAAACAATTCCTTGATTTTAATATTATAAAAAAGTGTCAGTGTGTGGTATGAACCTTGTTTTGGATAAAATTTCTTTTCCTTGGGACGGCACATTGGAACTTTGCAGGTGAGCTTCCTTCATCTCCTGTTTGTAAATTTTCTATTAGATTGAATCAGGACTGTTAAAGGACTTTCTGTCTTAACAATTTCATTAATCAGTCAATGCGTAATTCAGATGATCGAATTTTTCCTCTGATTGAAAAATATCCTGGGAAAATTTCTAGCAGCAACTTCTTCGCGTTTTTCGATAAAAAGTAAACCCGGAGTGACATTTTGAAATGTTGCAAAGGAGATGATTGGTTCTGTAGTTTAGTCACGGACATATTATGAAGTTCCATGCTGTGAGTAACCATTAAGGCTCCTCATAAAATAGAGAGATTGTGGAAAAGCGCTCTTGATTGATATTTGAATCAGCTAACCCTTTCATATGCGCTTCGTCAAATCCTTGAACTTTTGTTTCTTTATTTTACAACTATTAATGGTCGTAATGCCATTACTTCTGAAAAAAATAATGGAAAATACACTTCCCTCTCAAAAAGTGTACAGAAGTAAGTGGGACAACAAATTAGTCCAAACGCGCAGGCAATGACCTTATTTTTCGCAGAAAGGGTTGGTCTGAAAATCGAGTAGTTTAAGAAAAATAATAAAAAAAACATGACTTGAAATAAACATTAAGACATGGTGAATAAGTTTTAGGAATCTTTTTTCAGTTAAGAATGTAAATGACTTTTTGAAACTGAATTTCGCATGTGTTTTTCTCAAGCAAGAGCTTAGAGCTTTCGGGGCCCGGGATGCTGGCGGGTAAAAAGGCCCGGACATTGCGGGTTGTATTCTCTGTAAAAGTAAGGGGCCCGGGTGCTACGGTACTCTGACACTCCTGCTAATTCGGACTTGTTTTCAAGTAGCACTCTTTTGGGTAATAATGGAAAATTTCTTCCGCAGACACAGGTGAAAATAAGTTATATCGTCAGAAATAGTAATTTATTTTGGTTTGCCGTGTAGTATAATAAATCAAAATTAATACATGCTCAGGAACTCAAATACAATTTTAAACACGGGCAATTCCCTGCTTAAATCGAGTAGTTTAAGAAAAATAATAAAAAAAAACCATAACTTTAAATACATTAAGACATGGTGAATAAGTTTTAGAAATCTTTTTTCACTTAAGAATGTAAATGACTTTTTGAAACTGAATTTCGCATGTGTTTTTCTCAAGCAAGAGCTTAGAGCTTTCGGGGCCCGGGATGCTGGCGGGTAAAAAGGCCCGGACATTGCGGGTTGTATTCTCTGTAAAAGTAAGGGGCCCGGGGTGCTACGGTACTCTGACACTCCTGCTAATTCGGACTTGTTTTCAAGTAGCACTCTTTTGGGTAATAATGGAAAATTTCTTCCGCAGACACAGGTGAAAATAAGTTATATCGTCAGAAATAGTAATTTATTTTGGTTTGCCGTGTAGTATAATAAATCAAAATTAATACATGCTCAGGAACTCAAATACAATTTTAAACCCGGGCAATTCCCTGCTTAAATCAGCTAACCAAAGTTTCAAAACGACAACTGATGATAGCAAGAGTACCTGTATAGGGAAAGTACCGACAGATCTGAAACTCCGAAAGTCCATCAGGCCTTCACCGATGCCTCCGCGAATAAAGTTAGGGCCCAAAAGGGCAGCCAACCTATGAATTTCAATTATCCAGAGCGATTTACTGATACTATTGTTACGAACCGTCCTTTATTAAGCACGTGTTTGACTCAGTTTTTGTATACATTTACTCAATTTCGCGAAAGAACGCTTATTTCTGTACATTCTTGGCCATCTTGGTTAGAACTGGAATCTGCAGACAGGCAGTGAAATTTTGTGCGTTAGAAGTTGGTTAGAAGGGTAGCTGCACTTTTGGGCCCTAAGCCCTCCATGAACCGATCTGTCCATACTCTCCCTATACAGGTACTCTAATGATAGCCTCTTCCAGCCATGCTGTTGAAATGAATAATTCATTATTCATTATATTATAAGAAAATTAAAAAATACGAATTAAAATGCAATATAAGTGTCACTTCCACATACAGTCAAAGATTTGTGACTTTAGGAGCCAAAAATATGATTATAGACTCCAAAACTCGTAATGTGAAGTATCTTATTCATACTAAAATATCAATAACGAGAATATGCATGCTTTTGATACGTTGATCGACATCTACATTGCGATTCTTTTCAACATTATCCGACTCAAATTGAATCATTCATCCAAGTTTAACCCATAAACCCATATTTTGAGTTTTATTGTTAACGACCTTCATGTTTTATGCATTCCCACAAGTTGAAGACTCAGTGGGAAAATTACCAGGGTTGGCTGATCCAGTGTGCCTACTCATTTTTATCCGTGAGCAATTCTCAATGTGACCCTCTTTTTCTTCCTTCGATAAGTTTCAAAGCGTATTCTATCATATGAATGCATTTTTGCAACAGGCCTTTCCGAGCCATTAAAATGAAAGGATCTCTGAAAGAAAGTTTAAAGTAAGGGAGCGTTCGCGGAGGAAATCTCAGTAATTCTGTGGAAAGCGCTTTGCGAAGCAGCTCCTTTCTTGAATGTTTTCTCTTATAAACCGCCAATTTGAGAAGCTTCTGCCGAAATGGAGCTCTTAATGTAAGAGCATGTGAAGCTAATGCTCTTACGATCCTCTAAGACTGCACTTTCCACCTTCTGAGACTTTTTCCCAGAAGCAACGCACCCGTAGCGCCGGCT
This sequence comes from Bemisia tabaci, assembly GCF_918797505.1. Lineage (NCBI taxonomy): Eukaryota > Metazoa > Arthropoda > Insecta > Hemiptera > Aleyrodidae > Bemisia > Bemisia tabaci. Next base: position 9,688,596 of record NC_092796.1, on the reverse strand, counting down.
AAGCCGTTGCACCAGTAAACTCATCACAGAGGTTTTCGCTGGGGTTGCAAAATTTTCTAAATTAGGTAGGAATAATAGCTTACTGAGAGACAATTATGGTTACAATTACTATATTAGTGGTGTTTAATATGAACTCTTAATTAGTAGCTGTCATAACCATTAATAGAGATATTTTTATCGTTTATGGTAATTTTACTACCGCACACTTGTAAAATTACGATTGCTCCGGTAAAAACATCACTATTATTGGTTATGGCCACTACTAATTATAAAAGTGCATATTGAACACCATTAATATAGTAATTATAACCTTGTTTTTTCTCGGTGCACTTTAAGATACGTTGCTCCATGATAGTTTCTTGGGAGATGTGTTGAATGATTGAAATCGTACGAAATCATACTGAAGGAAATTGCGTTTGTAGTTTACATTAAAATCAGTGAATTTGAACTTCCCTTTCACTGTAAGACCAATGTCACGTTGGTAAAATCAACCAACGGGAACTTTTGAATATTGATTGCTCCTAAAAACAGTGGGTCGGTTTAACGTGTATTTTAAACATTCTCAATTCTCTGGTTATTATTATTATTTTTTTTTCATTTTTTTCTTTTTTTATTATTTTTTTTATTACAGCAACATCCCGCACAATTATGTTAATACACTGATATTGATCATTATTTTTGATACTTTATCCGAATATTTGAATATATTTCATAATTTTGAATCGATAGAGAAACATTCAGGATGGAACACTGACTCTACACCACATGATGAGTGTACACGTAACCGTACCGTCATAGGTAGTAAACTACCTATGATCTACCTCTACCCTACCTATGATGACTCTATATGATCTCGAAGTAATATAAAGCTATTTCATATAATGGCAATGATAATGACGTAAAAGTTATGTACAACCCAGGATATAAGCAGGTACTTGCCTAAAATCTAACGCGGATAATCAACCAATCTAGAAAGTGGACTGCCCATGCAATGCATTCTGGGATCGCAGCATACTACAGCATTTGAGGTGGAGACTTGAGGCGAGTCTATTTTCTGATCGCGCGGTTTGGGGTGCACAAAATTACGTGCGCAAGCAAAGCATTGGAATATTTTCCGCGGGAGAATTCTTGAGGTTTTCGAAAGTTTCACATAGATATTTACCGCGTTTATCGATTTACTCTCACTAAAACTTTGTAAGTCCTAATTTCCCGACACGAAGTGCTAATAAAATCAATGAGACCTCAAAAACTCACCAATATTCAAGGTGAATCAAACTGATAATTTAAAACTTGCTCATTTAAACACACATAACTTTGAACGATTAATTCCTAATTTGTTCAGCACATTTTACGAGTCAATGCAATTTTTATCCAAAACACGCGGGCCCATGGCGGCAAAAGGGGGCGGCAAATGTTGTAATTTTTTACAAATGCAGGTATCAAGAAAAAAATCTGATTCAGAAAAAAAATTACAAACGAGAAAAGGCGAAAAAATCTCTCATTTCCCGAGAGTTGAAGTATAGTAATTTCTTATTTGTTCGTCTTTCGGTGATACAAAAGACAGCGCCTTTCATTAGTCTAGTTGAGAGAGAAACCAAACACGCAATTTGGCCTGGAGCGGCGCGGCGCAGAGAGCAATGATGACGAGGACTTGAGATGAAAAGGAGAAGCCCTCGGCGCGCCGGTCAGCATGAAGCACATATTAGCGCCTATAAGACTCCATGAATATTTCACGCATTGCGTCAAATGTAATATAGTCAGCAGCGGTTGCCGTGAAACTCATAGCGCCTACAAGACTGCATGAATACTTCACGCATTGCGTCGAAAGCAGTGCGGACAGCAGCGGTCGGCGTGAAACGCATAGCGCCTACAAGACTGTATGGATACCTCACGCATTGCGCCAAACACAGTGAGGTTGGCGCGGTAGCGGAAATTAAACTCATTAAACCACATTCATGTTTATTCTTTCATAATTTTTTCGTTCTTTTCGTATAAACGACTGGCCTCGTCCAATCAGAGATAGGTTTACGAAACTGAATTTTCGCGCAAAGTTCCGTGAGATTTTGTCAAAAAGTGTCAGAAAGTGCCAGAAAGTGTTGATAGGGCTTTCACAAAAAATGTGCCCAACATGAGTAAACACGTGTTCTGCACCTCTCCTCTTCTGGCACGTTCACTTGATGGTTTGCATCGATATTTCAAAACGGATGAGCAAGGGCGGCAACGGGCGGCAAGTAGGTAAATCCGGACTTGATAATCCCGTGGAATTCTAGTAATTATAGTGCAAGATCTCTGTCCGTATCAATATTTAATCTAGTTATAACTGTGTTTACCAGCCACAAGATAAGCATTATCAGAAATCTAGCACTGGCTACTACACACTACAGTAAAAGCTCGCTAAGCCGAATCACGGGTGAGATGAAATTCGATTAAGTCGATTTTTTTTTCGATCCCCAGACACTTCCAAAAGTTAAGTGGAGAGTCGGTAAAGACGAATTGCCGCTTAAGTTGAATTCGTTGTCGGTTCCTAAACAATTCGACTTAGCAAACTTTCACTGTAGTAGGATTGCCTGGGCATCATACGTGATCAGGAATTTCAAAACTACTATATTCATGTTTCTCCGCGAGTGGTACGTTTGTCACTTTAACAGAACCTGCTATGGATATAAAGAAGTAGATGAAAACTTTTGCACAAAATTTAGGTATTTGGCACTTATCAAGTCAATCCCAAAAAAGTCACACCGAAAAATGAGTGATATAACTTAAGTCATATTCATTTGGCGTAAAAATCGTAAATATCTAGCGAAAGTGCGGAACATACCCATATTATTCGAGTGTTACCGGAAGTTAGGGGACGGGATTTATTTAATTGAAAACATTTTTTTTACTGTGTGGCAATGCTGTCGTAACATTTTGATGCGCAATAATCGAAACGTGCTCTGAGGAGGCTCCAAAAATGTTTATGGAGTTTCTAACCTCACTTTACTCGACTGTATCTCTCATCGGTTGCTTCCTGACAGAGAGAAATTATACAAATAACAATTTTTCGGAAACAAGTTCCAACTGTTACCTCGGACAAATAAATACGACCATAAAGTCAATAATAGTATTATAATTAATTAACATAAAAAATAAGCTTATTTTCCTCCGCCATGCAACTACCTCTCTGAAAACTTCAATTTTCCCCGGAAAGTCCATTTTTCAGGAAAATATCATTCTTTAAGGTAATTTTTGTGTGAACAGAATAAGCTAAGCTCCCTATTGGACTTCGAGCTCAGTGCTACTATTACAGAGAAATCACCTATTAAACACCCTGTCTTTTCATTTCATTTCATTTCATTTCTAATTTTAATTTTAATTTTTGAAAGTTTACGTTGTCAATCCACCTTTTCTTGTGCATCTATAACACCGAAGTGAAAGAAGTAAAGTTGAACGGATTTTCATAAACCATTGTAGACGTATAAAAAGAAAAGAAAGCAAAGAAATGTTCTTCACCTGCGACCTTCCCAACTTTGTTGATCGTTCTGGCTGCGTCTGCGGTCGCGAAGGGCGCGGAGGTAATTTAAACTTTCTACTTAAATTACTGGAATGATCACATTCGTCCCGCGTTTTTGAATGGTTAATAGCCTCGTATTATCTAGTCAACGCCAAAAGTTCCAGCTAATTTTGCAAGTCTCACTGTCTTTTGTTACCCTCCATAATGACGTTCTTTCGTCACAGGAAAGGAAAACCGTTTTTTTCTTGGAGCTCAATATTCTCACTCCCCGTGAAACTAAGGCTGCACTCTAGTGGTTTTGTTGCGCACTAGAGATATAGAACAATGGTAAGGGGGGAGGGGGTTAGAGATAAATCAATCCAAATCCAATGGGTTACATATTGCTGTCTACAACATTATGCAGGGACCACAGGAAAAAAAATGATATTGCTGATTTAACAATTTTGTAGTTAAAATATACGTCCGAAATGTTTCAAATGTACATTTTACAATAGTGGGAAAGCTAATTTAACAAGAAAGAATGGAACCAATTGATGCGATATATCGCATGCCGTTCTGACTCCAAATATGGCGTCCATCGAATCACCTTAAGAAGAGATCCTGTGGAAATCAATGGAACTGTCGCGTACTCTCAGTTTTATCAGATCTGGATTTTTTGTATTATTTGTCATTATCATAAAAATTTTGTGTATAATTTATCAATAAAACTTGACAACGCAAGCTTGCAGACGATAGCCTCATATGTTTCATCAAAAAATAATATTTTATCGCTGACAATATGGCAACATTTGAATGTGCATATCGCGTTTTCCCTCACCGCGGCAGCGTAACACTGTACTGCCGTGCTTAGGAAAAACGCCGTATGAACATTCGGGAGTTGCCAAATTTTCCTTGATAAAATCAGTATTTTTGAGAAAATTCATGCATATTTTTCCTTGAAATTTTCAGATATTTTAGATCAAATTGTGCACAAAATTGTCTGAAAATTTGAGAAAATAATATTCCCGCAATTTCCTCAGTAATTTCGGTTTTTATCGGAGGAAACTTGGCAACGTCTGAAGGCTCATACGGCGTTCTTCCTCAGCACGGCAGTGTAGCTCTACGCCCGTAATCTCGTAGCCCTGACGGCACTTAAGACGTTATGAATTTCCATTCCTCGAATGGAAAACTTTTTACGTCTTGTCCTTACATCGCAGCGACGCCATTAGACGGGAAGATTTTGAGAGTCGATTAGCGGCTCGTTCCGGGGGAAAATGGGCCTGAAATTATCCTCGCCACCGGAATTGACACTTTTAATGAGTCGAAAAAGCGACCGAAGCCCCGGAGTCGACCGCATCTGAGTCATATTCGTAAGTGAATTAAAGTCGGGATGAATTCAAACGGGGAGGAGTTCGATAAGTGGGGCATTAGGTGGGGCAACGGGTCCTCTGTCGGGACATCTAGGGGCAGGAATTGGGCAACCGACCGTAAATTATTTATTGCCCTTTGGCTTTGCATCCTCGCCGCGGCGTTGCCTCCTTGCCGAGTTTCTTTGTGTTCGGTGAAATAGCGGATTTTATTCGCCTACCACATGTGGGCAACGAACTTTAACGTGGCTTAGAAATGAACTCTGCGACCTTTCAGAAATTTCCTTATTCCTTCAGGCATGAGCTTTAAACTCGGGGGACTCTTCGCCGCAATAAAACGAGAAATTTCAAAGATTTGTTTAGTTTTTCGCA
>NC_092796.1:8204316-8252895 GCF_918797505.1 Bemisia tabaci | reverse complement strand
TTAATCACCTCAAAATTCGACAGAGCACAGGGAAGAATTTCGTGAGCCGCCCTGCCTGCGCCGCCCGCATGACCCGCCTTTCATTATTACACTTCATCTAGAGTTGAAAATTCACTAATTACTTCACACGACTAGTGTGTAATTTCAAAAAAAAAAAAAAAAAACACGATATACGAGTTTCTGCGCCAGCAAGCTCTCCCCGCCAACACCCGCCCACCGGGAGAGCCGCCAGCCCGAAACGCGCACTGACCCCTACAAACCTAACGGGCTGCTTCACGCATTGCGCAATGCTAGAAGTATCCCCTTAGGTTTGTAGGCGTCAGTGCGCGTTCCGAGCTGGCAGCACGCCGCGCCGCGCCGCAGCGTGCCATAATGATCGAATTGATTTTGATAATTGATTGTTCACAGCTCCTCCAATTTATTTGGAATGATGATCCTTAAATTGCGTGTCTTACAAATAGTAGTACGCTCATAATTGCGATGCAAGTTTATTTTTCTTTTTTTTTCTTTTAAATTTGAAAGAATTTCCAACGTAAGCTAAAGTGAAAACTAGCAAACGAGGAGCTAGAGAGTTGAAGCACTGAAACTGTTTGCAACTACAGTTGTTGATTGTTGATTTAAGGTTAGAGGGGCATTAACAGGCTCGCACTTAATGAGCACTTGACCGCTCTTGAAATTTAAATGATGACGAAACACGAAATACCGTTCCAACTAATGCGTTCAACCTCGGAATCCGAGCAATGATTAAAAATTATTAATGATGCGTGAAGGGACAGACGACATGCGTTGACCAGCTGCATTATTAGCACTACACGCAGAGCTGCCACTTTATTTCCGAAAAACAAGATTCATCCAAAAACAATACGATTTAGAAATGGAGAATTTGCAGGTGTCTGAAATTTAATGAATTCCGTGTTTAAATGGACGCTACCGAGGGAGCCGAACACGAGGATACCCTTGGTTCATGAATTGAACAATTATTGGAGGAAATATGACAAAATGATCTGATCTGCTAAAATACATGAGTTTAAGTGGGAAATGCCGCCAGATGACGTCACTAGGCAGCGTAATTTCTCACTTTTAAAACTATTTTAATACTATTCCCCATAACCCAAAATTTTTTTAAAAAATACTGCAAAATCAGCTACGCAATTTTTTTTAGATGAGGCAATAAAAAATTTGCGTGCAAATTTTCCATTCCGCGATGATAGTCTAAAGCACTGGAAAAAAAACACATTGGATCTAGAGTCCAGACTCTTAAAAACATCGGCCAGGAACAGTACTCTTCATTCAATTAGAATCTAGCTTAAATCAAGAACCAAGCCTCTTAATTTAAGCGGATTTCGTTTTGATTCAGGCAAAAATCCGATTGAATCAAGAGTATTTTTTCTTGTCGATGTTTTTAAGAGTCTGGACTCAAGATCCAATTTTTTTTTTTTTTTTCCCAGAGAATACTGCAAAATCAGCTAGGCACTTTTAGATGAAGCAATAAAAAATTTGCGTGCGAATTCTCCATTCCGCGATAATAATCTAAAGGAATATGATCGAGTAAGGTAAACGTTCAATTCGAAGGTCAACCATTAGGAATAAAACTCACTGGAAAAGAAACGAAAAAATTCAGAGCTTTCCGCGAAAATTCACATTTTTTTGGCAATATCCGGAGTCTCGCGCGGTGTTTTTTCCCGGGCACGGCAGTGTTGGCGACTCGGCGAGTCTAAATCAAGCTGACGGGCCTCGCGGGCGTGAAATTGGCGTGCTGCGGCCGGGGCAGCATTATCGGTGCGGAATGGCCAGTTTCGGGGTTCCGCCCCCCCCCCTCCTCCCTCCCGGGCGGGGGCGCTGAATAATTGAGCCCGCACAACTGGGATCGCAACCACCATCTCGGCTCCGCGAACGCGTTTCCGCCGGTTTTACGATCATCATCTCCGGACTCCGCCGCACACTGGAACGAGTCGATCGGGGGGGTCGGACATGGTATTTTTGACAAAACCTGAAAATTTTGATGTGAATTTCCTCACGTTTTAAATTTCAAGGGGTGCATTTAGAAGGAAATTTTACGAGGACCCAGGGTGTCCACTACAACAGGCAGGCCAAAAATTACAGTACTTTTTCAGTACATTCCCAAGAAATTCAGTGCCTCTTCAACACAGAAAATTCATTACTTTCATTCGACGAAATTCAAAAAAATTTCAAAAATTTGAATTTCTCGCTCAAATTGCGACAAAAATGCCAACAAATTCCGTACCTTCTTGCGGAATTTCCGCACTTTTTCAGTACTTCCGGACCGCCCTTAAAAAATCCGTACTATTTCCGGACTTTCCGGAAATTTCGGACTTGTAGACACCCTGGAGGAAACCAATACAGTCACTTTTAAAACCTCAAAGTTTTGTATGAATGGAATTATAAGCGTTTAAAGTTTCCAAATTTTGTCCGACTTCAGCCGTCGACTCGATCCACTGTGCGGCGTTTCACACGTTTCGGATCTCCCGGCTCAACGACGGCGTTTAAGTCCGAAGAGACTATCTGCGTCGGGACGTAACGCTCGGTCGAGGGCTATTTTACAAGGGTTAAGTGGACGTATTAAAACGGAAAGAGTCTATCTACGCGAGGAGTTTTAAATGGCGGACACGTGTGATGTGTGCAGTAGTTATGGACGGGTAATATATTGGTAGTGAAACTGCCCGACCACGGATCTCAATGAACCGCTCAATAAAGGGACTTGGAGGACAAAGCGCATGGGTGCAGTTGGACTGCATTTTGCAACTTGGAACTATAAATTCCGGCCCGGTTTAAAAACAACGTATGTACTATTAGTTTCCGAATGCACATAAGTGTTTTTTCAGATGAGCTAGAATTTATAGCTCCAAATTGCAAAATGCAGTCCAGTTCTCCCTATTACAAAAAATACGTGTTTGAAGTTTCAAATGGGCCTGTTGCAAACTTTTGCTAGAGCAAAAATAAGAGTTGTTTCCTATAGATAATGCCTCAAAAATCACGATGAGCGCATCGGCAAAGTCTGAAATGCACTCATAACTTCACAATCTGCGTAAGAAATTTGCGTTTTTTTGAGCTTCCCGCTTCAAAAACGATACTACGGCACAGGTGAACATTTTGTTAGAGGAGTCGCTCCATCGTCGGCAATATTCATCATGGCCGACGCTTGCGCAGTTCCGCGCGTATTTCGAGGAGAGTTCAAGGTCAATCAAGGCGGATGAGGAAAATATGAACGTAAACACGCCGATTGTTATCTGGTCTAATCCTGTTCAGGTGTTATCTCGTCCCATCACAGGTGTTTTGGCGGATTGTCGTCGGCCATGATGAGTATTGCCGACGATGGAACGACTCCTCTAACAAAATGTTCACCTGTGCCGTAGTATCGTTTTTGAAGCGGGAAGCTCAAAAAACCGCAAATTTCTTACGCAGATTGTGAAGTTATGAGTGCATTTCAGACTTTGCCGATGCGCTCATCGTGATTTTTGAGGCATTATCTATAAGAAACAACTCTTATTTTTGCTCTAGCAAAAGTTTGCAACAGGCCCATTAACATGGAGCTTCTAGAGTCCCTTTATACTGAGAGTAGTGAGAGTTAAGGCAGTCCCCCCTCATGGAGTCACAAACGGGAATAAAGATTACACAAATTGATCGTTTTTCTTAACCATTGATCGGCTCATTCTCAAATTCCTTTCTCCGTTCCTTCTCTCATTCCGTTTGTTCCTTGCCGAACCCGTTATTCCCCGGTCCAGTCCATTCTAGATGATAATCTTTGCAATCGTTGAAAATTTAATCTTTATTCCCGTTTGTGACACTGAGAAGGCCTAAAATACGGGAACCAATCAGAAATGGATTCACATTGTCTTAACTCTCAGTATAAAGGGACTATTAATTGAGGGACTCAGTATAAATGACTCAGTTTTGAGTCGAAACGTCTCGGGTTTCATTAATTGTGTATTTTTAGCCTTGTTTCCCGTTTTTTCATCCTTGCTTTTCCACTGCTATAAAGGGACTCTAGGAGCTTCATGGCGGAGAGAAAGTTCAGACTCACTTTCCGATGCTTAAAAATTGGATTTTAGCAGTGAATTCTGCAAGTTTATAATTCATGACTAGTTTTAGTCGAAATCATCGATAACTCAATGTTTTCAAAAACTGCTCTTATGCGCCTACGTCCTCCAGGTACCTCAATATATGTTCCCTCGTGGAAATTTTACATAGAATACGATGGGTGCATTAAAACTTTCCAAACTCACACCTGCATTAAGAGGCATTGGTGAAGGTCTGATGGGTTCGCATCGCGCCATTCCTTCTAGGGACCTGCCCCCGCGTTCCGCGGAAAAAGTCCATCGACTAGACAACTTGAAGAAAAAATAAGAAAAATCTTCTATCCGCTCCAGGTGTAATCCGGTGAATCGTTTCTCATCGCCTCTTAGCGTCCCACTCATAGGAGTGTTTGAGAATCAAATGTCATCCAAATCAAACAACTAACCACACTTCTAAAATCAAATCTATCCGTTGAAAGGATAAATTCAAAGAGACGCCATCATTTAAACTTTTCATTTAATAAAACAATACCGTTTTTCCTACTCTATCAAAACATGAAACGTGAGATGCAGATTAAAAATGAACGCATGTGCAGCATTTCTTATTTAACAATTTCTTCAGAACATGGCGAAATAAATCCCACATTATGAGGCCATTGTAACCTTTATGGGTCTCAATATCATTGGAAGCGCGTAATAAAAATCCGAGACGGTGAGACACTTTCACTTGTGCTGAGTCGGTCCATTCGAGGATTTGGTTGTCGAATCGCTATCGAATGACCCAGATCGATACTCCCTATATTAACATTGATAGTTATCGAATAACCTCCAATGATAAGTCCCTATCTTAGCAATGATAGTTATCGATCAAGTTCATTCGATAGCGATTGACCCAGATCGATACTCCCTATCTTAACGTCGATAGTTATCGAATTACCTCCAATGATAAGTCCTATCTTAGCAATGATAGTTATCGATCGAGGTCATTCGATAGCGATTCGACGATCAAGGCGTAGGATGAGTCTAGGCGTTCGTTAGCGAAATCGCAGGTTCAGGACGAAGGCAATAAAGCGTTAACGACGCGACGCCGCCTTCGTCGGGTCATAATGCCACCCGCTTTACGTGAGAGCAATGCAGATTGCCGCTACGCCGTCGATGCCACCGTCCGATTTACGCGTTATCGAGACCGTTATCCTCATCTGCGGCGAGGGTCTCCGCGCAAATGCGCTCGTGAAGCGGAATTAAGTGAAACATGCCGATATTTTATAAGACCGAAGACGACGGAGCCGGGATTTTGCTACGGAGTAAACTAGCAGGAATCTCGTGTCACTTGTGGGAATCTACGATGAGATTAAAAAGTTTAAATAATGTTTCATTAGCTTTAAACAGCTTTTCGGGCAAATTCCTACGCTTTTGGGGCCTCATGACAAGTCCTTCAAACTTATACTGGGTCTCTAGTTTTTTTTTCTTTTTCTTTTTCATTTTGGAAAATCCTGATGAAATGCGACGGCTAAATACCGATTTCAAAATTTTTCCAAATCCTGATGTTTTGCGGAGAAAAATTAAAATTTCTGCATAAGCGTATACGAACGCAAAAAAAAAAAACCGATCGGACGGCCGACTTGTCTCAAATCCTGATTTTACGACCGATTTTTCCTCAAATCCTGATGAAATCGGGATTAAATCCTGATTGACCTCAATCCATTAGAATCGGGAAATCCTGATGCTAGAAACTCCATTCCAGTTGGGACCTTATAAACACGCCTTCAAGTAGTCCAATAAAGACGGTTTCAATTTGATACTTACGAGAATAGCCTGCTTGATAATGGATACTGCTGCAGTTTTGAAAAACAGTTCAATTTACCTGTAACAGAAAATATAGGTTGTGTCAGCACAATGGATTTTTTTATTAGGAAAAAAAATAGACAAGAACAAAATTAAATAAAAATCTATAACCGCATTTTATGTGATAGCATCTACGTACATAGGAATGAAAATTTAAGAAGTGCCTTGTTCACGTTGACTTATGACCCGCGGAGGAAAATTGTTTCTCGTAGCGCGTACGTGATATTCAATAGGAATCGGGCACCGGAAATTCGGTTCGCGGGACCCTCTTCCATGCGCGAGGAATTTTCATATTTTCTCAAGATTAATCTGGTCCTATTCTCCGGCGCATTCCCGCGCGTAGTACTTTCCTTTGTTGTAGGAGCAGTTATCAGGATTCCTGCCGTGTCGAAGCCGAGCTTAAAAATCGCCCCCCCCTTCCGCTCCGCCGGCTAGGAAACTTTCGGCTTCCTGCGCCGCGCCGGTGACGAAAGCACAATTTAGGAGTTATTTTTCTCGGCTTTTGTTTCCTGGCCCGTGAAAGAACTCGTAAAAACAAACCGGATTCTTCTCGACGCGCTGGAATCCCTTTCATTCATTTTCGTTCCTTCCCGTTTTCGATTAATTACTCGGGTAATCGCGTTTTCCGGGCGAGGGAGGTCGCCATGGCCTCACGTACAATGGGGACCTGGATTCCAACGTTTAACGTCAACCTAACCTAACCTGAAAAGGTTCTTCTCCGCGTACAAACTGGGGCTCTCAAACTGACGTGGCCTTTTCATTGGCTTGCGATGCAAGATGAGGTATTCGATGAGCCCCTTTCAAGCTTCCGGTTTGAACTTCGAGATGGAGAAGGGTCGAACGTCGAAGCTGGCATTTTTGACACAGGCCCAATGGAAGTTAGATGATACAAATGACGTCATTTGCATTTTTGCCATAAAACTAACGTTAATTTTACCACTGATATCATGTATAAGAGTTGATTTCCGGACTTCTCGTTGTGTGATTCATTTTCCTCGTAATTTTAGAGAAAATACATGTTGTGTACTGCTACTGTTCAAAACCTTATCTAGAGACCCTCCATAAACGCCTAGGACTTTTCTAAAGCGAATATAATTTGTAAAGTTTCAACAGGGTGTCTAGTTTTTTTTTTTTCATCTTGGGAAATCCTAATGAAATCATGATTTTTCCTGATTTTTGACTGCTAAATCCTGATTTCATAATTTTTCCAAATCCTGATCATATCATGATTTTTTGCGGAGAAAAATTAACGGACGGATAACAGATAATTAACGGAAAATAAGCGGACGGCTGACTTTTCTCAAATCCTGATTTTACGTCCGATTTTTTCTCGAATCCTGATGAAATCGGGATTAAATCCCGATAGAATCGGGGAAATCCTGATGCTTGACACCCTGTTCAATGTGAATACGTTCTTCCGTGCGGGAGATAATGATTTTTTTCACTTTCTCTTCACTATAACTTGAATGATATTTCCTTATTTTATTCCTTGTGTTGACGCAGAAATCCGCTTGAGTTCTCGCGAGTGTTATTTCCTCGCGAGCGAGTGTTGAAGCTTCAAAACGCAGCGGTGCGTCTTAAATAAGGACAGTGCCGAATCGTTGCAGCTGCACCCACGCCACCTCCGAGTCTCGAGAGAAATCCCGTCGTTGACAAATAGACGTGGCTTAATTTTTTCGACGGGCCGTGTTTTCCGTTTGACTTCATGCCTCCTATGACTCAAACGAAAAACAGCGTCACGGCTTTGTCAATGGACGGACAATTTCAAACGCACGAGTATTCTGTATAAATCCAATATCCACACGTTTTTCATTCGACTTGAGTGGTTTTTGGCCCGGAGGACGGGACTTTGGCGCGAGATAAACAAAATACGATGGAAGTTGTGCAGCGTCGGTTGCAGCTGTAACATCCTGGCTGCTGAGCCGGAGGCGGCGCTGAAACGATACTCATGTCTGCTGCAAGCCGTGTCTTCCTCATAATTTCCCGGACTTATTTTTCGTCGCGCGCCTAATCGCTCACAGAGTGTTGCGCAGCGGGCTAATCCGCCGTGCTAAGGAAGAACGCCGTATGAACATTCGCGAGTTGCCGAATTTCATTCGATAAAATGTTTATTATTGAGGAAAATTATGAATATTTTTCCTTGGAAATTTTCAGACGTTTTAGATCAAATTACAAATAAAATTAACTGCGAAATTGGTAGACAAACATTCAAGAATTTTCCTGAAAATTAGTGATTTGCCGGGGAAATTTGGCAACGCCTGAGGGCTCATACGGCGTTTTTCCTTGCACGGCAGTAATCTTCGGAGCGTTTGCCTCGTGGAATGGAAGGATGCTGATTAAAATTTCCGGGTGGATGTCAGTTGTGTCGATCCTCAACTGCCGATCTCCAGAGCTACGGACCTCGTTCTTCACTGGAGCCCGGATATAACGATATCAGAAATGAAATGTTTACTTGAATTTCAAAACTTCCAGATTAGGGTTCTTGAAAAAAGCGAAACAAAACTCTACTTCTCCCCAAACTTTCGAGGATTGTGGACAAGGGAGTACTTTTCATGACGCATGTTTAGTTTAAGAATTAAATTCTACGGACTGAAACAGGGAAGCAACCAAAGCCACTCGAGAGTTGCGAAAAATGAATAAAATTCAAGGTTCGATGAAAAATTCCTTGACATCCTTCTATTTTTTCGATTGATAAATGTATGTGTTTTCAGATTTCATAATCTCAAATTGTTGCTCGCATGCTGCCGTGCTGGTGAAAAAATTTAGACGTAATCAAGCCCTGTGGATGAAAACCAAAAATATATTAAGAATTAATGCATTTCTTTTCTTCCCAATTTATTCATGGTGTTCGATCCATAATCTGATCAGAATATCTAAAACTTTTGAAGAAAGATATTCATATCATCATTCCTCTAAAGTAAATATCTTACCAGAAGAAATTTAACACCGTCATAAATCGAATTTTGTTAGGCAGAGGCGATAATGGTCTAAAGTCCTCCTTGTTGAAGCGCAACCTGGAAAAACTTCGTCCATTATAGCGAAAACCCGCTCGAATTCGTCCTTTCTTGATACACGGCGCCGTGCATGCAACTATTCGTGTTCAACGGATGCCCGGATTGCATACCGCAAAATTGAAGGCGTTTTGGATTCCGTCGCGCTCATTGCACGTGGTGATGACTGATGAATGCGAGCTGCCGCCATTCGTAATTTCTGCCGTGGTACCGAATAGAGCAGCGCGGGCTGATTCTTAAAATTGATAGACAAAGCGATAGACAAGGAGGACAAAGGAGAAATGGAACGGTCCTTTCAATTGAAATACGTTATTGACGTATTTGTAAATATGTGACAGTAATTACTGTCACAGACTAAGGGGCAACGATGGATAACCTACAGGCTACATGGTCTCTCGTGTGTTGCTGTTGGTTAGTCTACTACCTATCTTTGTCCGTTTTAACCATCCGCTTCGACCGATGGGATCGCTCCGTTTTCCTTTTGTATCCTTTATCTACCACGTTATCTATCAATGCCGATAATCGGCCCGCAGGCACTTGCACGACGGGCGCAACAACTTCATTGACCAGAAATCTAATAATAGACTACTCTAAAAGTAACCGAACTCAGTAACTTAAAGCGAACCCTAAAAATGTGAACTATTTCCTCGAGTCTTCATTTTACCCTGCGGGCCGATTATTGAAATGTATAGACAAAGCTATTGACAAAGAAGACACAAGGAGTATAAAGCGATCCTATTGGTTGAAATGGGTGGTTCTTATAGACTAAGAGGGTAAACTGATGGACTAACTATCGGGTCTCTCTTGGGTTGCCGTTAGTTAGCCTGTTACCTACGTCCTCTGTCCATTGCAACCACTCGCATCCACCAATAGGATCCCTCCATATCCTTTTTGTCTTCTTTGTCTATTGCTTTGTCCATCAATTTCAATAATCAGCCCGCTGTTAATGATATCACCCGTAACCCGAAGCATCCGTAAATAACCGAGGTAGTCCCGTGCAACAACCAAGCGAGGTATTTTCTTTCAACCAAACGGAGCGTTTCAACACCGCCGCTGATTTCTCGATTAGACAATCTCGAAAAGCTGTGAAATAGGGGGGGGGGGGTAGTGAGGGGGGTTTCGCGGGGAATCGGGGACGTGGATGGTGACGGGTGAAGAGTGAGAGGGGGGATGTCGAGCAAATTGTTGCGATTACAGTCGCACCTCGCGGTTCTATGGTCGCCATTCCTAATTTTCATTACTCTTCTTTCTCTCGTCGCGCCTTCCCCCCACCCCTTTCCTTCATCATTCCTACTTCACACCCTTTCCTTTCCCGCTCACATGTCATTCTATGAGGAGGCTTGCGGTCGCACTATGTACATTGCCGCGTTGTATGGGAATTTCCATCTGGATTTTGGTCGAATCGAGTTTCCAACGTTTCAAGTAGGTTGCTTGAATCCCGCGTAGGTGAATGGAGAATTCGCATGCAAATTTTTCATTGCTTCATCTGAAAGTGCTGAAAAAGCTGATTTCACAGTATTTTTCATAATTTTTTTTTCTGATATGGGAAATAGTACACAAATAGATTTAAAAACGAGAAAATGCACCGCCTAGTGACGTCATCTGGCGGCATTTCCCATTTAAACGCATATACTCGTATTTTAGCGGATTAGATTATTTTGTCATACCTCCTCCAGTAATTGTTCAATTTATGTAACTTCCTCTTAAGGAATGGAAACACTTTCGACTGTACAATGTGGAAAAAATTCACGGTGCTACAACTGAATTGCCTCGCAAGTTTCAATCATTTCAATGTTGTTATGCCCGACATGTTTCTGGATCTGAAACAACTCCAGACTCATATGAACTTCTAGGACGGCTAGGATGGCCTCGTGTCCATGCCCTATAGTTGGATTTTTTTTTTTAAAGTTGTTTATTCTGTTTAAATACTACAATCTCATAATGAAAAAACGAAAATTGGGGGGGGGGGGGGTGTTATCGAAGGTTCTGGGCAGAGGAATGAAGAATTGAGAAGCTTATTCCTATGGCTTTCACAGGGATGGTAATTTATTGGCAGTTTTTCGGGTAATCATTGTCTAGTCTCAGTTAACAGGGATTAGAGAGGAAATCCATCACAAAGGTTCTGGCTCGGAGTTTATCTTTGAGCTTTTTTCTCGGAGCGAACTCTCCCTCAACGGCCACTCAGAGACGTTGGTTCCTCGGAATTTGAGCCGTTCTTTATCCTGGCCCGGGTGGGCGGGTGGTTTATAAAAGTGGGAGCGGCGCTGGGTTCTGTGTTCTCTAATCGCGCATTGTTTAATGGAGCATCGAGAGCGGAGCAATCCATCACCCTTCGCCTTCCTCCGCCTTATACTGCCGTGCTAAGGAAAAACGCCGTATGAACCTTCAGACGTTGCCAAATTTCCTTCAATAAAATCTAATTTCCTGAGAAAATCGTGACTTTTTTTCTTCAATTTTTTCAGACAATTTTGCTCGCAATTTTGTCTAAAATGTCTAAAAATTTCAAGGAAAAATACGCATGATTGTTCTCAAAATTACATGTTTTATCCGGGGCGATTTGGCAACTCTCGAATGTTCGTACGGTGTTCTTCCTTAGCACGGCAGTATATTCTTCCGTATCGCCATCCTAGGAAACCAAGAAAGAACTCACAACGAGTCGAATTTTAACGTCGCCCAATTTCACCCCTATGCATCGAGTTCCATAGCGGTTCCATGTATAGTTTCCTTCAAAACGATAGAACATACCCTCAAATAAAAATTCTAGGATCTAAGTTAGAAAACTGAAAAAGACAAATTCCCTAACAATTCCGCTATTCATTGCCATGCGGCACTCACGAGAATAAAAAATAATCACGAAAACCTGTTGCCACAGATTACTCGATCGACTTTTGAGGCTAGGTTCAGTCCATTCCAAATTATTTCAGTACCTCCTTCACAGAAAAGTTCGGTACTTTTTCAGTACCTCAATTTGACAACATTCGGAAATTATTAAAAATTCGAATTTCCCGCTCAAATTTGGGAAAAAATTACAAAAATTCCGAACCGTCTTAAGGAATGTCAGCACTTTTCTGTACTTCCGGACCGCCCTAGAAAAATCAGGACTATTTCCGGACTTTCGGAAAATTCCAGCCTCGTAGACACCCTGGTTTGACAAAACGCGCCATCCGGGATTCTAAAATCCTCAAAAGGAGCTCAATCTGGCGCTTAGTTCCGTTCAACAGAAATACGTCCATTTGATATGCAGAGGACTTGGATACTGCTTGTGGAGCTGGATCCAAATGATGATAAAACGATAGGTGGTGTGCTGCTTTGATTCTCAGCTGTCCTGTGGTCAATTTTCCCTGTCCCTGTGTCCCTGTCGCCTGTTTCCCTGCGGGTAATCTCGGTCGCATCCTCCTCGAGCGATCCCGGTCGTCGCGTCGTCGCGTTCCAGCGCGGGCTCGCCGAAGCGAACTAAGCCGGCCCGCAAAACGAAGAGTGATAACAAGCGGGAGGAAGAAAGAGCATTCTAATCGGATTAACGGGGGTCGGGGGCGCCGGGGGCGTCGCGGCGCCCGATGCGATCCGCGGAATCCGGGCAACATCGTCGAGCGGCGCAATCAATTTCCCCGCCTCGGCGCCCGGCCGAGGCAAAGCCGGGCCACCAGAGAAGTCTCAACACTTGCTGTAATCATTGCGACGAAAAGATTTGTCAGAAAGCGCTGAATCATTCTCAGGCACACCTGTAGCCGCTCAATTCGAGCGCGGCTTCATCCCGCCGGCAATCCCACCCTCCACGCTCGCCGTGACGTCATGCATCCACCCTCCCCCCCTGGAATCCCTCAATTTACACCAACTCATTACTATCGAATTTCCTCACTGGAAAAAAACACATTGGATCTAGAGTCTAGACTCTTGAAAACATCGACAAGAAAAAGGACTCTTGATTCAATCAGATTTAAGCTTAAATCAAGAACCAAGCCTCTTAATTTGAGCGTATTTCCTTTTGATTTCAGCTTAAATCTGATTGAATCAAGAGTCCTTTTTCTTGTCAATGTTTTCAAGAGTCTGGACTCTAGATCCAATGTGTTTTTTTTTCCAGTGCTGATTACGGACTACAAGAAAAGACGAGAATTGGAGCGTTATCACAGGTGTTTTCTCATTAAAATTTCACTTAGAAGAATATTCGGATTGCATTTTGCAAAAAGGAACCAAGATTATTTCAACGTTGCTCGGATTGAACAACTTATATTCTTTGCAAACATTTACAGAAAGCATGAAAAAACTAAATTTACAAAGGTGATTTTCGTATTAAATTCACAATTTATTAGGAGTAAAGATAAAACTTTCGTAGATGATCAGTTTCTATTCGCAGGGTGAAAAGAGTTGCACAATCTTAGCGACATTGGAATGCTTGTGGTTCCTTTTTGCAAAATGAATTCAATTGTACAACAAAAATTACTCAAACCAACTCCTAACCAGGATATTGAAGTTTTTACTTCAAACTTCTACCTCAAAATAAATACTGTGGTCATAATCTACTTGCGTTAAATCGCACACTAAACGATACCTCGACTGACCCTGCGGTGGTATAAAAATATGACAACCACAAACTCGGCGCTTTGGCTCAGCACGCTGCTCACACATTGAACGGCATACGGCACAGGGTGAGAATGGAAGCACTGGATGTTGAGAAGCCTGCCAAGAGCGCAATTGATTCAATTAGACTCTTGTTGTTCTTATGAGCGGAAGATTCACATTTTTCGTGAGCGATGTGAATAAAAACCGCGATACATTGGTTGGGAGTTGATTTCAGGGATTTTCGTTGCCCGAATCGTGTTTTAAGTAGGATTTGAAGAGGAAGCATACTTCAGAATGCTTAAATTTGTGCGTTATCTTGCGGTCCAATTCCATGAAAAGACCGACTGAAAAACGATATTAAAAAAGTTAGGGAATTTGAAAGAGGAAGGGTTATTACACGGACTTGAAACATGTGTGAATCTGATACGTAAGCGCATGAGCCAAGCTCTTAAGATAGGAGAGTCTCCTACACTGCCGTGCTAAGGAAAAACGTCGTATGAACCTTCAGGCGTAGCCGAATTTCTTTAGAAATTTTACGTGCTAATTTTCATGAAAATATGTGACTATTTTTCCTCTAAATTTTCGAGCAATTGTGTACGCAATTTAATCTAAATAATCTGAAGATTTCAAGGAAAAGCATGAATAACATTCCTTAAAATACATGTTTTATTCGAGGATATTTGGCAACTATCGTATGTTCATACGACGTTTTTTCTTAGCAAGGCAGTGCAGAAGCTTCCATATCCCAGATAAGCGTGCGATTGAGACGCTTGACGATGCGGAACCTCATCTCTGGTGTAAATCTTCCTTACGAAAATTGGTTCAGTCGACGAAACAAAAATCTCATTTTATTGTGCAACTTGGTATGTCAGATTATTCAAAATTCTTGGCATTAGTTAAAAGTTGGGATATTATGTAAACACTCCTGTAAGCTCTTTGAGGAGACCTGCCTTGTTGACTCTTCTTCAAACTTTCTGTATAACTTCCTCCCGAGTCGAACAAAATTACTTTTTTCTTTACGAAGCGTAACACCACTTTCTTTCGCTAACGACGAGTGACTCAGTAACTAGGCGAACCCTTGTTGCGCTGTCTCTTCCGACTTAAATACTGCCGTGCTAAGGAAAAACGCCGTACGAGCCTTCAGGCGTTGCCAAATTTCCTTGGATAAAACACGAATTTCCTGGTAAACTCATGAATATTTTCCTTCCAATTTTTTAGATAATTTTGAACGGAATTTCACCTAAAGTCCCTGAAAATTTCAAGGAAAAATATTCATAACTTTCTTCAAAAATTAACATTTTATCGAAGAAAATTTGGCAACTCTCGAATGTTCATACTTGGCACGGCAGAATAATGCGTAAGTAGTAAAGCGAATATCGACGGTGAAACTACCAAACCACGTATCTCGGTTTGCGACGTCGCAGACTTCCTGTCATACTTTATTTTTTTAATGAAAAACTAGTTAACATCTAGTCTTGAAAATTTCTGTGATTTATCCTCTTTGTGCGGAGAAAATTCTGTGAAAATTTCAAGGAATGATATTGATTTGGTCGACTTCAAAAAAATAAAATGCGAGCGTAGATTTTTAAACACCGCAAACGAGATACGTGGTTTGGTAGTTTCACCGTCGATATGCTCATGTTCGGTAACGGAACTCTAAAGTCAGACTCTAAAATTTATCTTTATAAGAAAAGTACTGGTTCTTTTTCATGTTTCGCAAAATGTAAAAATTGTGACTTTCTTACGATTTTGTGTGTTTGAGTGCGGGTTGCATACTCTAGTCCCTGAAAAATATGAAATGTTTCACAGCCTGTATTCATGAAATATCTCACTGAAATTTCCAATCTTTCATTTATGTCTTGTGTTTCATGCCACCCTTGGGTGAGCGCTTAAAAAATCATTGCGCTAATGGTCCCCTCGAGGATTTTTTAAAGATACGTAAGATGACCTTTGAATTGAGACATTCTCTAATGGAGTAAATTGGTGGGCGACGAAGTGGGTGGTTGGAGCCCTCACTAGGGTATTCGGATCACGGGACGCAGATGCGCGTGGACCTGGAGCGAGCTCGGTGCATCTCGAGCGCGATCGTGTGTTGGTGTCGACGACTGCGAGCGGCCGAGCGGCCAAACGCCCCGGCCCCGACTCCATGAGTGCATCCTGTCGAATCGCCCCACAGTGGCTCGAGTCAATAGGAGAAGTCGGACAAAATTCGGAAACTTTCAACGCTTATAACTCCGTTTATACAAAACTTTGAGCTTCTAACTGTGGTTTCTTTTAGTTCCTCGTGAAATTTTCTTCAAGGAGCACCCTTTAAAGTTTAAAATGTGGCGAAATAAACAAAAATTTGCAGTTTTAGTAAAAATTTCATGTCATACTTCTCTAATTGACTCGATCCACCGTGCGCCCGCACCCGCGCCCGTCTCTAACAAACGCATCCAGTCGGCTCACCAGACACCGCATTTTTCTTCCCCGACGCTCCAGACCCGAGTTGCAAGTCTCACCCGAAAACCCTCAGATTTCACACGGTTGAAATGGAGATGTTGCATGTGTGAGGAATTGGCGATTTGACTATTGATTTATATTTAAAAGTTCGCGAGGAACACGATGGTCCATAATTCAAGTCCCATGTTTTTGAGCTAGCTTCTCAATAGAGAAACTAAAAAATATTCTTCGTTTTCGGTGGGTGACCTCGCGCGAAAGAGAAAGGTAAACGGCTTACGCATTGACGCGTAAATGCACGAATCAAGTTGCGGTTTGGACTACTGCTGGCACTTTTTCATAAGCTTTCCAAATATTTTTGCTTTTTGAAAAGTAGAACATTAGTGTGTAAATGGCACCCTCCCCGCCCCCCTACTGCCTACTACAGTATTCTTCCAAAGAGAGATGAACTCTCGGTGGCAGAGGGTCGAATAAATCTTTTTAGGGATTGTGCTGTCTACAAGGAGACTTTAGGAACAACCTCGGTTGACGCACAACCAAGTAGACAAACAAAAGTGCAACATATCATAAGCTCCCCAAATATTTTTGCTTTTTGAAAATTAGAGCAAAGTGGGTCCCCGCCCCCCCCCACTGAACCGATAACTTTGACTATAGCAAAAGCTACAGTAAATTCGTCATCGGAAAGCAAACGGCAGCACTGTTCCGAAGATACGTACACTGAAATCCCTCTGCTTCATAAAAATGAAACAATATTAATGAGCCCTCCTCTGGACTAGCGGAGTGAAATGCAACATCGGCGGTGCTGGCGTGAGTTAGCGAGGACACGTTCCTTCCTCTCTTCCACATAATGGTCTTTTTTTCGTGCGCAGTGATCATTCACGAAAATTCGCGGGAATTACTCAGAAAATTGAATTACTGTCTTGGCGCATGCGATACATGTTTCGGCTCGTCCCGACAGAAAATCCGGATCCCTTGATCCAACCGGGAATGCGCGCGTTCTGGGAAGGAGATTCCTCTTTTATCTTGAAATGAGGCTTCAAGGACCTGAATACAGTTTTTCAGAGAATCTTACTCCAAGCAATAGACGAAAAGATTCAGGTATCAAATTTTTAAAAAGAGGAGAAAAAATCGAGTGCCAAGACACTCTTCTTGACGACTGTCCCTAGAAATCCCAAGCCGAGTCACATTTGGACTGCATTTTGCAATTTGGAGCTATAAATGCTGGCTCATCTTAGAAAACACTTATGATGTGCATAGGGAAACTAATGGCGCATACGTTGTTTTTAAACCGAGCCAGAATTTATAGTTCCAAATTGCAAAGTGCAGTCCATTTATCCGGCTACCTCTTCAGGGAGAGATATGGAGCCGGTTCATACGAGCATTAGATACAGGTCTATAAATGCATCCTAAAAGAAAAAGTCGGACATCAAATTTAAAAGAAGGGGAAAAAATCGAGTGTCAGCTAAGCCGAAGATAGGAGAGACGTAATCGGGCTTTGTTTCATAACTGTTCTTCAGAATCTGAGCGACACCGCATTAGCAGCATAAAGCGGAGCATGAGCCACCAGACAAGGTACGAATTTCAGCATTCTGATACATGTTTCTGAACCAAAATTTCACGTAAAACACGATGCGCACAGCAAAAATTACCGCAATTAACTCTATACGAAGATATTTAATGATTCTTGATGCGTGAATTCAAACCACCCGCTCACGAAAACTCAATGCTCTACGTGATTCACATTGCGCGCTAAACGTTATCATGATAATCTTTGCGATATAAAAATCTGGCAACGTCGATCTTGACGCTTCGGCTCAGTTTTAGAAAATCACCTGTGGTTTGAATAACGCATGGTGGGAAATGAAAATTGCTCGATTGAGAAGCTTGCTGAAACCATTTAAGTGCGCGCTTTGACTCACGTAGAGCTTTGAGTTTCTTGTGAGCGGGCAGTTCAAATTCCTTGTAACCAATGGGAAATAATGCGTTAATATCTTTCGTTAGGAGCGTTGCGCGAATCGTGTTTTGCGTGAAATTTTGGTTAAGAAACATGTATCAGAATCATTTAATTCGTACCTTGTCTAGTGGTCCATTGCAGGTTCACGCATCGCACTAAGGCGCCTTCAGTTTTGAAGATGCATTACGGACATCCATCGAGTACGAATAGTTGTATCTCTGCGCCGTCGTCAACGCGCATCCTTTCTCTTGCTCTGTTCCCATAGTATGTTTGTTTCTGTTTGTCGGAGTCTGTCCTGACTCGAATACGTCGATTACATTGCGTTAGTGCGGGGTATTTAAAATACGTTGTCTCTCATCTGGGTTCTGAACACTAAAAATATAAATGCAAAATATTATAGTTGTGCCAAATTTAAAATTAGATCCGCGGATACTGAAACGTTTGTCAAAATGATGACATTTTCGTTTTTGAATCTTTTAATCGGCGCATCTCTGCGTCGTAACGCGCGTCCTTTCCCTTGCTCTATTCCCATTTCCCATATCATGTTGATTCCGTTTGTCTTATTTCCTGACTTCACGCCTATTGTAAAATATTTGGGGTATTAAGCTAGCATTCGGTGCAGTACATCGCGAACTGAAAAAAATTCCCTGTTTTCCAGTTTTTTTTTTAAACTTTGTGACTTTTCCAAGTTTCCCCGGACGGTTATCACCCTGAAGTTTTCTGAAGGAATTTCTCTATTGGACCCGTCCACCTTTGACCCATCTTTCTTCGAAGAGCCTTTTTTAATAGTTGGCCATAAAACCTTTCAACGATCCCTCTAACGCGGAACGCCCGTTCCCTCAACGAAGTGCGCAGCGTAACTACCGTGCCAAGGAAAAACACCGTATGAATATTCAGTCGTTGCTAAATTTCCTCTAATAAGATATAAATTATCTAGAGAACCTGTGAAGACATTATTTCGAATATCTTCGAGAATTGCACTTTAGCCCTGTGTTGACGAAAAGTTAAAACGTTGTATTTAAACTTAAGGTATATGAAAGGGTTCCTACTTTCTCCAAAAAACGGAGTGAAAAATGCTTTTGGTTTTCTAAATGCCTCACTTTTCCGGACTTTCCAAGGATTTAATGAGAACATCAAAGTCCTCCACTTTTTATCATTTTTTGCAATTTTTCGGCTGGGGGTAGAAATTCCGAAGTCCCATAGCAAAATGCCCTGACATTTCCCTGACTTTTCAGGCTCGGGAAAAACTTCCTGAATTTTCCAGGAATTCCCTATTTCATCAAGATCATGTCACTCTATCTTGAAATTGAAAAAATCATCATTTCAGCAGAAAAAAAGGCGAGACTCTGTGACAAAATTTCTTAAATTTTCCAAGACTTTTTAGGGTTGGGTGCATTATCCAGATTCCTCAAGAACTTACCAACCCGAAAAATATATTCAGGATGTCTACTAAAACAGACTGGCCAAAAATCAGTACTTTTACAGCACTTTTTCAGTACATTCCCATGAAATTCGGTACCTCTTCAACAAAAAATTCAGTACTTTTTCAGTACCTCCAATTGACTCAATTTGAAAAATTTCAAAGATTTGAATTTCTCGCTCAAATTGCGACACAAATGACAACAAAATAAAAAAATTCCGGACCTTCTTGCGGAATGTTAGCACTTTTTCAGTACTTCCGGACCGCCCTTGAAAAATCAGTACTATTTCTGGACTTGTAGACACTCTGATTTTTGATCGAGGGAAATTCGGCAACAATCAAAAGTTCTTACGGCGTTCTTCCTTAGGCCGGCTGGCAGAAACAGGGCGAAGGGACGGTAAGAAAGTCCGTAAACCGGGGCGGATTCCGGCAGGTTCATGAATGCTCTATCCCTGCGTCCCTGCGCGGGCGCTCGTAAAACCGCGAAACTACTTTTGACAATTCGGAATGGATGCGGGACGGCGGGGCGGGCGAGGGGGACGAGGTGGGGGGGGGGGTGCGGGAACGCCCGTGTAATTGATTCAGAAAAACAATTGCTCCGATCAAAAAAGTCGACGGCACAGAACTTTCCGAGTGGCTTCGAGCCACCCCCCCTCTCCTATCCCGGGGGAGGGACTCTTCGAATTAAAAAGCACGAAGGACTCCCGAGTCTGTAGTACTGACTACTGAGCCTCTCTCCGCTCTCCGGGCCGGGGTTTACAGGCGCTGTTGCCGAACCAATCGGGTATCGGCGGTTTAGGAGACGGTGAGGGTTGTGTTGCGTTACATCCGTTCCATATTCGTTAGCTACTGAAAAATTAAGTTCAATCCGTAGGAATATCTTCGATTCTCCAGATTATAGATCTGCAAGTCGAATCTTTTATTGACGAAGGTATCAACTTTCGAAAAGTAGAATAGAGGGATTTATATTCCTTTGCAGAACAAGTATATGCGCTGTAGTCCACAGATGCCCCCCAAGTATCCAGGAAAAAGGCGGCGACTTTGGGTAGGAGGATGTTATCACCGACTTCTGAAAATCATCACTTGCTGCACTTTCTGTCAAATCTTAAAGTACGCAATTTTAGACGATTTTTCGTCCAAACCGGACCTCGATATCTTCCTTCGTTTGAGAGATATTGAGGCTCAAAGGTTTTGACTTTTAACCCCCCCCCCCCCTCCCAAAATTTGTTTGTTTTTTGTTCGGTCTGAAAATTTGGGGAAAGAAGCGCCCGAGTATGAGTAATCAATGGACAAAGTTTAAAGAAATTTCAGGGGGGGAGGGGCGAAAAACGCCGTTTTTGCATCAAGCTCTTTAATTTTATTGCAGAGTATGCAATTTGAGTCCAGCTTAAGATGCAGCTAGCAAATGAAGTCCTATATTCAATTATTTTAAGTAATCTGCTCACAACGCTTGCCTTTTTATTCCTCATTTCTTGACTTTCCTCGGGTTCCTTTCACTATATACACCCTCAGAAGGGGAGAGGGAGGGGGTGAGCAAAGAAGAACGAATGGCTAAGGCAATGGAAGAATAAGGTGAAATGGGTAGTGTGGCTTCGAGCGAATTTTCGTCGCTGGATTTGGTTTAGTCTTTGACTTACTGCCAACCCTCGTTACCACAAAACGAAATTCCCTCCGCCTGTGAAGCGGCTAAAACATCGGATTATCCATGTTTGTGGCAACGACGACCAAACCCAAAATATTCGACCCCTTCTTTCGTTGAGAGTTGAAAATAGCATGCATGTATGCAAACGTTAGGCTCACGGAATGATTTCTGAACGCGTTTTTTGGTGGGTTGCAACGGAGGGTATGGATTCCATCGACATGAATCGATCGAAAAATGAAAACGTGAATCGATTGACATGAATCAATCGACAAATTATTAAAAAGCCGGTGTCGATTCGATCGACATGAATGATGAAAAATAAAACGTGATCGATCGACGTGAATCAATGGACACCGATTCCGTCGACAAAATTCGATCGATTCACGGGCTTGTCGATCGACTCACAGGTTTTGTCGATTCATTCACGGGTTTTGTCGATCCATTCGCGGGTTTGTCGATCGACTCACAGCTTTTGTCGATCGTATCACAGCTCTTGTCGATCCATTCGCAACCCTGTTGATTGGGTTCAAAGAGAGTACAGCACATCCAGCTGTGGAAATTCAGCTCTCGCACGACGCCACATAGCGTGGTCCGATTTCCCTCGGTCAAAGCACAAAAAATCGACAACGTGATGGCACAGGAGTCGCCTCGCCAATGCGGTGCCTCTGCCTGGCTCCCCTTCTTGGTTGGGTTCGGTCACCTTGGCCGCAGATCAAGATGATTTATACGGACTCGGTTATCTCTTCCTCCAGGTCTCAACCCAGGGGTGAGGCCGCGAGGGGTCACGGGCCGGGGTAGCATTCCCAACTTACGACCTGCCAGATCCAAATCCGATCGTTTTTTCAATGATTCACTCTCTGGGTGCGTTTTTTCGACACTCGACTAACCAAGATTGAGATCGCCCGTTAAGAGCACGCACCAGATCACCGGATACGCCCTCGAGGAGCAGAACCAATAATTTGCTTTCCCCTCGGTTCCTTCACCGGAGAGGAGACTATTTTCACCGAGTCATCAGTATTTCGTTTCACGGAAACGAAACGCTTGAGTTTCTGTTATTTTGAGTTGACTATTTTACAAATCAGTGTTTATAACAGCTTTTCATCGCAGAATTCCAAAGACTCTTCAAGAAGTTCTAGTTTTCGTAAATTAAGCAATTTCAAATATTTTTTGAGGGATTTCGAGAGGATGTTCTTGTTTTAGTCCTGTCAAGGGCCCACAGAATGCCATGAAAATATAGGTTTTCGTGTTTTATGTCCTGGGTTTTATAATATTAATTACGGAGAACAATTACATTTTCGTTGATTGATAACTTTTTGGAAAGCTGTTGACAATACCGACTTTTCTGTAATGTATAAAAAGTGCAAATCGACGGTGTAAGTCAGCAATCACATAACTCGGTTTGCGACGTCGCATACTTCCTGTCATACTTTGTTTTTTGAACGGAAAAATACTCAACGGCAAATCTTTAAAACTGCCGTGATTTTTCTTGTCTGTGCGAAGAAAATTCTGCATAAACTTCAAAGAATGATGTCAATTTGTTCTCTTTTAAAAGAATAACATACGAGGCGGAGATTTTCAGACACCACAAACGAGTCATTGTGATTGCCGACTTACACTGTCGAAATGTGAATGTAAATGAACGCGTGGAAATAATAAAAAGTTATATTTTCGGAGGGACAATCGTAAAATATGTGTACTGTTGTTTGTTTCAGATCTAAACTGACACGCTAGGATCATAGGCTCAGAATCCACCCTGATGGTCCTCCTGGAAATGAGGCGAACGACCTGATGAAAGTAAGTAGTAAGTGCCGCACCTTCAACGCATCGATGGCCAAATCGCGTAACCACGTATCTCCATTGATATATATCGAAATTTTCGCTCCTTCTTATATTTTTCAAGAAAACAAGTCAAGTTTATGCATTAAAATTTATGAAAAACATCCTACTGACAGAGAGGAAAAGCCAAGGAAGTTTTCAAGAAATTACGTTGACTTGTTTTCCAAAGAAAAAATAAAATATGACGAGAAGCCTGCAACGTCGCAAATGGAGAAATGTGGTTTCGCACATTCACCATTGACTTAGTTTACACGGTATTGGTATTACTTAGTTTACACGGAGAAAAAAACTTCGTGCTTGAGACCCAAAGTTGAGGTCATACGGATCTCTGAAGTTTTCGGATCACGTATCTAAAAACTTGAGGTCGAGCTGCCGAAGTTCGGATCAGACATCTGAAGTACTTCGATATATACCAAAGGGTTCGGGTCACACATCTGAAGTACTCCGGTACATACCGAAGTGCCTCGATGTCTGACCTGAACTTCGGCAGTCGACCTCCAGTTTTCGGATGCGTGATCAAAAAACTTCAGAGATCCATATGACCTCAACTTCGGGTCCCATGCACGAAAATTTTTTC
Source organism: Bemisia tabaci (assembly GCF_918797505.1). Taxonomy (NCBI): domain Eukaryota; kingdom Metazoa; phylum Arthropoda; class Insecta; order Hemiptera; family Aleyrodidae; genus Bemisia; species Bemisia tabaci. The sequence continues at coordinate 8,229,577 of NC_092796.1, read as the reverse complement.
TCCATGTAGTAATTTTAACCGTAAAACGTGTTGTGCCTAAGAAATGCTATATCCTCTTTAATACGCAAAAGGGAATTAGCTTTTCTAGCTCGTCAGTGATGAATTGAAATGTTGAGCTCTTCGCTGCGGCTTTTGGCCCCGCGATGTGAATTGTACCTTGTTAACTGGTTGCACTGATTAATGTTACCATGCGCCATTTAGTCAATCGTGTGAATGTTCGTAATTTGTGGGTTCATTTTTAAAAAGTCCGTACTTCTGTCGTTACATGTTTTGATCGTGCTGTGATTGGGCAACTCTGATCTCTAGTTTAAGACGTAACCAGACCTTACCGGTTGTGCGATACGAATATGCTCGTTATTTCAAGGATAATCCAAAATTGCTTTCTGAATTGTTGGACGAATTTATCACTTCCTCTAAAATCTAACTTGAACCAGGAATATAGGATTAAATTAATTTTGGCACGCCATTGATAATTAGAACGCTGACACGAATTTTCGTCGCAAAAATAGTGGACGATAACAACTGCAATAAAATTTTCAGATAGAGACTCACTAATCTCATTGCGGAGCTTAAAACGGAACCTGAGAGCGGGCGTCATTAGCATGCAGATGAGCCTTGATGAGTCAGGCCACGGATTAGTCCTGACGCACTGATGAGTTTTGCTGTCCTCCGCTCAAATCTCCATCTCCAGCAAATCCATGGATAGGATGCAAAACCACGTAATTCACTTGACACGTTTCAAAAGGTCCTCGTCAACTTCATTTTACAAAGATGCGAAATCAATACATTGCTTTGAAAATTTGTCTGACCTGCCCTAATCATTCCATTTCACTGTCCTGTAAAACATTTCAGGCCAGGCTGTTGAGAAATCTCCCGTCTAAAAAATAAATTGAGCGAGGAAATTTTAAAATATTGCAGATGAGATACGTACACTGGAAAAAAACACATTGGATCTAGAGTCCAGACTCTTGAAAACATTGGGAAGAAAAAATACTCTTGATTCAATCAGATTTAAGCTTAAATCAAAAGGGAATCCGCTCAAATGAGGAGGCTTGCTTCTTGATTTAAGCTTAAATCTGATTGAATCCAGAGTATTTTTTCTTGTCAATGTTTTCAAGAGTCTGGACTCTAGATCCAATGTGTTTTTTTTTTTTTTTTTTCCAGTGTGGTGTTATGGCATGACTCAGTCATCAAAATAGAAAACTGTAAATTTGAAACTTCTAGGTCTTCTTTTTTGCCCTTTGGCGGTGTGGAAAAATGGACGGTGCGGCGTGCCGTAGAAAAATAGTAAGGGATTCATCATCTTGACTGGGCTCTTCGGCGAGGCGCGGCGGGTGAAATTGATTTCGCTCCTTCGACTCTATCGCCGCATCGCATCCTACGATTCCGACACCCTCATTTGACAAGACGCGCTCGCTCGTCAAATTTCACGTCTCCCACTCTTACGGGCCATGAATAATTCACAATGAGATACATCCTTGTCCGACTCGCTGACATAATGTCCTTGTTAGCCGCGAGTCTGTGCATGTGTGCGTGTAAACGGGAAAGGATTTTATTGCGCGCGTCAGTCAGTGTGGACGCGTTTCAACTTCTCGCCTGTCGCCGCACTGTGGTCCCTCTCTTAGGGAAAGTAAGACCAAACATACGGTTACGAAAATTGGACTACATTTTGCAATTCGGAACTATAATTTCTGGCTTATCTGTAAAAACAGGCATAAGCATAAGGAAACTGATGTTATATACGTTGTTTCTAAACTGAGCCAGAAATTATAGTTCCTAATTGCAAAATGTAGTCAAATTGTGCATCTTTGCTTCACCCTACTAGTCTCTGAATTTGGAAAACATGCTTTTTATAAAGCTAGGTATACTATTTCCTAGGAGGAATCGTGATCTGTAACGGTGATAAACCACTAACCGCTCACAGGAGCTGGAGCTCGTGTTACCTACACTAAAATCTGGAGGTCAACTGACATTGAGCCAAGGTCACCATTCCACGCTTCGTGCAATATCTTCCCGCAAGCAATCGTAACATCTGAGAGAGATACCACTATACGGCCACGTGGGAGCTTGTGTTGCCTACACTGAAAACTGAAGGCAAACTGACATTGAGCTAGTCACCAATCGCTCTATGAGGTTTATTCCAGCAAAGACAAACTGACCATAAGCAAAAAGCTAAAGTAGAGGAAGCAGGGCAGAAGTGGGAGAAGAAAATGTGAGGAAACATTTCTCAGTCTTTTTCTTTATCTTCTTCCCCTTCTCCTTCCTCTCCTTTTGCCTATTCTTCTCCTAATTATATCGAAGGAACTCTGATACGACTATTCGAACTCCGAAGCGCGCGCCGCTGCCTAGTCAACGAATTGAAGGCGTTTTGTGGATTTGGTCCTCTCTCGCTTTCTCAATTTATTTGCAACTACTTACGATTTGAGTTATTATGAGCGGTTTCTTGACACTTCCCACAAATAATGTTCCGCTCAACATTCGAAGGTCACCGAATATCACGTACCTGGAACAGAAAGATAAATCCAATATTAATATACACTTAGTAAAAGCAATACCAAAGTTGATGATATTATAAAATACTGCCTCAAACGACTCGTGTGACTTCCGGAAGTCCGAAAAACCAAAGATAGGTGCTGGTAAAGAACAGCATCACCTCCCCCCAATGGGTCATAAAAACACCTGTTAAAATTACGATCACAGGTGTTGTGTAGGTACGCTAAAACAAAAGGCAAACTGACAATGAGCAAAAAGCTGAAGAAGAGGAAGCAGGGACAGAAGAGGAAAAAGAAGGAAACATTTCTCAGTCTTTTTCTGTATCTTCTCCCCCTTCTCCTTCCTTTCCTTTCGCTTATTCTTCTTCACTTCCTTCTCCTTTATCTTCACCTCCTTCTCTTTCTTTTAATTACTCTTTCTCCTGATGAGAGCCAAATGATATGCTGAGTTGGCAGCACTGCAAAGGCAGAGGGGATGATTCAATGAAATAAGTGCGGAACAAAAGCGAGTAGGGAGAATTGGGAGAAATAAGACGGCTCAACGTATTGAAAACAAACAGAGGGGTGTTGAATATAATGAAACACTTCAACTATCACTCTTTCAGGAGAGAAAAATAGTCTGGGAGCGGATCGATAAGGATTTTCTGCTGCGCGGAAAACGTTATACGCATTTAATATACACATCGTTGCGAGAATTCTTTCCGGGCTTAGGTGTACGTGGAGAAGTTTACTATTGCTTTTTGAGATTTGATTCTTTTAACAAAACGGCAAGTACTCAGTCATTTTCCTTGAATAGTCTCCATTGGAATGAAGTTAAATCAATCAGAAGTTAAAAATTAGACTACATTTTGAAATTAGGAACTAAAATTTCCAGTCTTTTCGTGAGAACACTAATCTGCACTAATGTAAATTCTATTAGTGATAGAGAAGAAGAGACGGAATAATATACATAGTAATCATTAGTAATAGAGGAGAAGAGATAGAAATAATATAGTTAATAATATATAAGTGATGTAATGATAAAACAGCATTTAAATATATTAAATTGATAAATGTAAAGAAAACATGCGTTGTCTCTAAACTGAGCCAGAGATTGTAGTCCCAAATTACAAAATGCAGTCCGATTGGTCTTCAACGAGGGCTAACATCAATACGCTACAAACAGAATCAAGAAACCGCATTTCCGCGGAGGAAAAAAAAAACTGAATTTTGAGCATTAACGCGGATTAAACGGGATAAGTCGGACCTACCCTTTTACGCACACATTACATCCCCCTTTTTTTTATTTAAAATTGTGGTGTAATTGTTTATCGCACATAGTGATCTCTTCTGGAGAATTCTAAACTTGGTGGCCGCATCAAATGGATTACATTTTGCAATAAGGAACCACTATCTCTAGCTCCTCCATAAAAGCACCTTTCTGTCCAAGGAAACCAATTGCATATATGTTGTTTCTAAAATGAGCCAGAAATAATGGCTCCTTATTGCAAAATGTAATCCAAATATCCTGCGACCATCGGCAACGACGCCTTGTTGGATGTCGACCGCATGTCGGTCTAGATATTCATTTATGGAGGAAGCTCGGCGAAGAATTTTTTTTTCTTTTTTTTGCGCAACTGTCAAGGCTAATTCGCATAAATCATGAATTAATTTTAATTTTTCGCTTTCCTAGGAGCCACGGGCGACCTAGTAAATATGTATGTATACATCACGCTTATCTTGTTTTTTAAAAGCTTTCTTTTGAGGTTATTTCGCTTTCCTGGAATGCTACCTGACGTAGCAGCCCCTTGATAAAATGAAAAAAAAAACTAAACATCAATTTTTTTGAGAAGTACTCTTGGTCGATGAAAAATTACTGTTGAAAAAATTACATTGGAATATGGTGATTGAAAAGATCTTAGCTTGTAAAATACATTTTAAACTTATCACTTATCTCCAGACTTTTAAGGACCCATATTATTAGCGAAGAACAAGTTTTTTATAAGTTTTTAATTTAATGAAAAAAAGAAGAAAAAACTCCCAACATTTAAATTACTACTTCGATGAAAATAGCGATATTGCGCAACAGCGATATTATGATCAAAAACAGGGAGAAACAACAACACAACGCGCTGAGAAAACAAGAGCCTGAATTTGAATTATGGGCCAAGGAGCACCCTCAACATCAACGAGTCGTCTCTGATTTGCTGACACCCCCCCCCCCCCCCTCTCTTTGCTTCTACGACCGAAAAATGTGGTTATCTGATCCAAAAACTTAGGTGTGCCATAGAGGCTAATGGTGGTGAAATCACCACAAGGATTCTCAATTATATCGAATTGGATCCACGCAATAGCCATGACATAACCTCTTTCAAAGCCACGACGAGAATTAATCGATATAAATCGCTTTTCTGAGACGTTACAGTAACAGCGCACATACGAACCGAAGTTGGGTTGACGTAACCGAAGTTTTTTCTCGGTGCGTGGCAACGTGGTCACGACGCTCCAACGCGCGTGTTTCGCGCGCGGATGTTATTAGTCGGCGCTTTTAAAATCTCGCGGAGAAGTAATTAGGATAGATGTATGACTGCGCACCGTGATAATCAACGTTACAGCGGTGGGAGCGTTTTCTCCCCCTCCCTCTCCCGCGCTTCTTCGCGGCCATAATTCCAGACGCCAACTCTAAATTCCTGTTCCGAGTGCATTAATGCCGGCGCGACGGCCCTGTTTTACATTCCTCGCTCACCCCCGGAGCCTTTTTAGGAACGCATCACGCTAAAAACACCTTCCGCGGGGTTGGTTGAAACGAGTCAAGACCGCATGATAAGGAAGCCTCGCCAAGATATTTACGAGTCCGCCAGTGAGAAAAATTACCGGGCCCGCGCTTTTCTCTAAATTCCCGATTCCTTGCGTAGTCATTTCCTCTTTCATCGGGTAATACGCTGCCATGCTAAGAAAGAACGCCGTAAGAGCCATCAGGCGTTACCAAATCTCCTTCTACAAATCACCAGTTTGCATTAAAATTTGTGAACATTTTTTATCCGATTTCTCAGGGCATTTCGTTCGTAATTTAATCTGAATGAAAAGTCTGGAAATTTCAGATATAAATCTTATCAGAGTGATATTTGGCAACATCATTGGGCAGCGCCTACAAACCTAGGGAGATACTCCAAGCATTGCGCAATGCGTGAAGTATCCCGTTAGGTTTGTAGGCGCTCCTTTCGCGCTGGCACTCAACTACAAACCTAGGGAGATACTTCAAGCATTGCGCATTGCGTGAAGTATCCAGTTAGGTTTGTAGGCGCTCCTTTCGCGCTGGCTCTCAACTACAAACCTAAGGAGATACTTCGAGCATTGTGCAATGCGTGAAGTATCCAGTTAGGTTTGTAGGCGCCAGAGCTCGTTCCGCGCTGGCACTCAAGCTGCTCCGCTCTGTTTGGCTCTAATATTTAAACTCGCGGAGTCAGCGTTCTTCAACTCGTGATTTTGAAATGTTAGCTCTCTCTGCGTGGATTATCCTCATTTAAATTGATGGATAAAAAATATGTATTAAAGGAAAATATGATGTGTTTAGTTGTCCAATAGAACATAGTTTTCTGCGATAAATTAATCGCAAACTGTACCGAAATCATCACAAAGTTTTAGTTGGTTTGTGTTTCACTTCCTTTATTAACCAAAAGTAAAGTAACACAAAAACACAAATACTTTCATTGGTGTGCTTACGGCTCACAGTATGTTGCCGTTGAAATATTAGCACTCTCTGCGTGGATTATCTTCGTTTAAATTGATGGATAAAAAATATGTATTAAAGGAAAATATAGTGTGTTTAGTTTTCTAATAGAACATAGTTTTCTGAGATAAATTAATCGCAAACTGTACCGACACAAACTTTGGGTTGGTTTTTGTTTCACTTCCTTTATTAGCCAAAAGTAAAGGAACACAAAAACACAAATATTTTCATTAGTGTGCTTACGGCTTATAGTATGACGAATGATTGTCTCTCAATGTTGGCATTGACAACCAGTTCTCCGACTGGGAAAAACGTCTTGAGCAGAATAATACTTTCTGGAGATTTTGAATGATTCTCGCGTCCGAAATGGACCGGGAGTGCGGATGACGGAGCAAGGCGGGTCGTTAGAGGAGCAGCGAACACTCGGCGGGCGTCGGGCATCGGGGCCGGGGCCCTGCTCGTTGCATTTCCGCATGGATTAGCTCAACTTGGATACGAGTGCAATGGCTCGTGCCGACAACTCGATTGGAAACGGAAATCGGCCGTCCCTCTCTGCAGCGCTATCTCCTTCCGCCCCCCCCCCCCGGCCCCCGCGGGCCCCGGGGCCACTGTTACTCAAAAATATTCGCCACCCGTCCCCCAGCCCCCGAACCCGCTTCCCACGTCCCTCGTGCGAATAACCTTTGTCTTAAAACCGGGATCCATCACTCCTGACGAGAAAAGTTTTTTTTTAGACTTTCTTTTTTGAAAAATAAAGAATTTCGGAGGAAAGGTTGCCAAAACAAGTTTTGGCTTGGGTACCACCTGGGAAGAGGCGAAGGGGACGTCCCGTGGGGGGGGGGGGGTGGCGGCAGGGCGCTGACGAAGAGATGTTGCGGTGTCAGTTGCCCGAAAACCTCTGGGAGGACAGGCATGTATGGCGTTTGGGTGTCGCAGAACGCCAGAGTGCGTTATAGGAGCGCCTTTATATTTATAAGAAAAAAACTTACAAAATCCTATGCGACGATGGTTGAGGGACGATCGGATATGTGTGTTGTTAGAAAACCAACCTGACCAAACGCCAAAATAGTCTAACCGGCTATTTTTGTCGACATACAAACGCCTTCTTCAGAGAAATCTTCGGTTGTGGGGTCACAAAGAATGGCCCCACAACCTTAGGGAATACGATCCCCCACACACTCACTGCCAGCATAGTTCTGACTTTACGCAAAATTGTATCGCGTTATGCAAGTGACTAATCTGCATTGAGAGTTTTAAAAAGACCCAAGTGTAATAGTATTGAGCTGGTTCTGTACCGATTGCCTAAAAGTTAAACGTAAATATTTTCGAAATCGATTTTTGGGATCAAAATAAGACTTTTATGTTCTCTACAGTTTTCCGGAAAATCCTCCCTCAGAGTTACACGCTCTCAAAGTTTGGGCCAGAACCAGTTTTTTTCTTGATTGTGGCGACAGCTATGAATCGAAAGTTACTGTACGCTTGAATAACATTAGAAAAATACACAACCTACTATCCTGTATTCCCGTGTGCCCTTACTAACATGTTACCCGTAGAAAACCCGTGTTTTTTTTAATCCGCGAAGTTTTTACGGTGAATGGATGGAATATGCACCAACGGCGCGGAGGGACTACAGGCGGAGACCTTTTTCCGGAGACGGGCATCGAGTTGGAATCCAAAAGAGATAAAACGGCCGGGACAGCCGGAAAGTTCTATGCAATAAATTGCGAAAACCCTGCTCGCGCCAAGTTGCACTTATTAAACCTGTCTCCAAAGTGAGCTTTTAGAGCCGGCTCCAAGGCCAGCGGCGAGACGCGTTGCCAGCACCTCGGACGAAAATTCACATGCAGAAAAATAACGCTTGGCTCTTCCACTGGAAAAAACGCCTCGTTGTGTCAAAGGAACTTCAGTTGATTAATTCCTAGAAAACGACTCCTATTGAATGAAATTCCCTGACATTTTCCGGATTTTTCTTGGAATTTGTTTTAAAATTCCCTGCAGGGTGTCTACTGAAACAGGCTGGTCAAAAATAAGTACTTTTACAGTGCATTCTCAAGAAATTCAGTACCTTCTCCAACAGAAAAATTCTGTACTTTTTCAGTACCTCCATTTGACGAAATTCGAAAAATTCCAGAAATTTTAAATTGCGACAAAAATGAAAAAAAATTAAAAAAATTCCGGACCTTTTTGCGGAATTTCCGCACTTTTTCAGTACTTTTGGACCGCCCTTAAAAAAATCAGTACTTTTTCCGGACTTTCCGGACTTGAAGACACCCTGCCCTGGCATTCAACGATATGCGGAATGATTAAAAAATTGTGATTTCCAGACCTATACACGCAGTACTTATTTTCTGAAACGTCAAACACCCCCTTAAAAGCAAATAAGGAGTATTCAACCGTGTTTCCTCGACGATTTCGTCATTTTCCCTCCCATTTCCCAGTTTTGACTAATTTTCCAAAATTCCTTGACATTCTTCTGTTCTTTTTAACGGCGGCAAACCTGAATATAATCAAAATTAGAGGGTATGCCACGTTTTCAATGTTTTGGATGCAGATTTTTAAGTATGTTAGCTCTTTGGAAGGAAAAATTGATCAACATAATGATGTTCCCCAAGTTCGACGAAGCTTAGTTATCCGCATATTGCTTACCTTGATGCGTTAAAATAACTTGTGCTTCTTTAAGCATCGATAAATTTCGGGATAAATGTTTACTCGATAACAACAACTAACACAATCTTAAATTGACTGGACTTGTAATAAAGATATTTTGCCTACATATTTGAACCATTTCCAATTGCTTAGGCAGATAGTCAATGCTTCAATTTCAGACTGTAATTCTGAGATTTTTCCTAATCTTTTGACAAAATACCTGATGACAGTTGCCTTGCGACTTATGTAAAAATCCGCTTCGAGATATCTTCGAGGATGCAGCACTGGAAATACTTGCTGTAAGCAACAGTGATTTTGAATTTGCCGTTCAGGGATATCTTTCGAACTAAACAGAAAAGATGATTATAAAAAAAATTCCGGACCTTTTTGCGGAATTTCCGCACTTTTTCAGTACTTTCGGACCGCCCTTAAAAAAATCAGTACTTTTTCCGGACTTTCCGGACTTGTAGACACCCTGCCCTGGCATTCAACGATATGCGGAATGATTAAAAAATTGTGATTTCCAGACCTATACACGCAGTACTTATTTTCTGAAACGTCAAACACCCCCTTAAAAGCAAATAAGGAGTATTCAACCGTGTTTCCTCGACGATTTCGTCATTTTCCCTCCCATTTCCCAGTTTTGACTAATTTTCTCAAAATTCCTTGACATTCTTCTGTTCTCTTTAACGGCGGCAAACCTGAATATCATCAAAATTAGAAGGTATGCCACGTTTTCAATGTTTTGGATGCAGATTTTTAAGTATGTTAGCTCTTCGGAAGGAAAAATTGATCAACATAATAATGTTCCCCAAGTTCGACGAAGCTTAGTTATCCGCATATTGCTTACCTTGATGCGTTAAAGTAACTTGTGCTTCTTTAAGCATCGATAAATTTCGAGATAAATGTTTACTCGATAACAACAACTAACACAATCTTAAATTGACTAGACTTGTAACAAAGATATTTTGTCTACATACTTGAACCATTTCCAATTGCTTAGGCAGATAGTCAATGATTCAATTTCAGACTGTAATTCTGAGATTTTTCCTAATCTTTTGACAAAATACCTGATGACAGTTACCTTGCGACATATGTAAAAATCCGCTTCGAGATATCTTCGAGAAGATGCAGCACTGGAAATACTTGCTGTAAGCAGCAGTGATTTTGAATTTGCCGTTAGGAATACCTTTCGAACAAGACAGAAAAGATGATTATATCAAGACGAAAGTCGCTTACATCGAGCGGAAACGTGCTTGATTCAAGAGGAAATCTTATTGACGGCGAATTCAAGTCATTTTCCTCTCAGTGAGCGCTTCCATAACAGAAAACCAAGTTGTCTAGCAATTTTGGATTTGCCCATTCCCTATAATCCCTGATATTTTTTGAGCCATTCCCTGATGACTGAAGAACCTATTCCCTGATGTGCATAGATCCCATTCCCTGATATTCCCTGATTTTTTACCGGAAAAAAGGTAAAATTGCTCCTTTCTTCGCGCAAAATTTTTGGCTTTCCGTATTTCTCATCCTGATGGGCTCATTCCCGGTTCGAGCTCTCATTCCCTGATGAATTCCCTGATTTTCCCTGATTTGAGTCATTCCCTGATGGCTCCCTGATTTTCCCTGATTTTCAGAAACTAGACACCTTGCGCAAAACCAAAAAAAAAACGGCATCGAGAGTGAGAAGCAATTCCGAATTCCACCCCTGCTCTCACTCAGATGGACATCCTTCATCAACAAAGCAAAACTTGGAGCCTCGCTAGAGTTGGCAATCGTCCCCGAACTCCCCAAAGCTTCTCTTTGTCCGGGGGTAGTTTTCATATTTGGCAGCGTTTCAACCCCCGCCCCACCCGTCCGGGTCCCGTGCACTTTTTAACATTGTTGATTCGCGCGTTTTCGTCCTGCTCGCCGTATAATAACCCCGTTAAATAGGCTTATAAATATTTGATGCCGCTGTGTCGCCTCCGCGGGTTTTTGTGCCCAACTGCTCGGCGAATGACGAGCGACGCAAGTGTACTACGTGTTTTGTTACATCCGGCTTCGACTGTTTACACGGCCCAGGAGCAGCCATGGCGCCTAATTGGCGGGAGTTTTCGAAACTCGCGTCGTTATAAAGAAAACTCCCGTTGGAGTAGTTTTGTTCCCCCTTGGAAATGTGCGTCAAGTGCGTTGTTCATGCTGCTGTGCTCAGGAAAAACGCCGTATGAACCTTCAGGCGTTGCCAAATCTCCTTTCATTAAACTAGAATTTCCTGATAAATATATGAATATTTTCTTTCTGGTTTTTTAAATAATTTTGTTTACAATTTCCTCTAAAAATCCTGAAAATTTCGAGGAAAAAAATTCATAAATTTCCTCAACAATAAACATTTTATCGACGGAAATTTGCAACTCTCGAATTTTCATGACGGCGTTTATCCTTAGCACGGCAGTATACAGGGTATCTAGTTTTTTTTTTTCCATTTAGGGAAATTCTGATGAAATCCTGATTTTTCCTGATTTCTGACTGATGAATCCTGATTTCATAATTTTTCCAAATCCCGATTTTTTGCGGAGAAAAATTAAGCGTATGCGAAAGCATAAAAAAATCCAATCGGACGGCCGACTTTTCTCAAATCCTGATTTTACGACCGATTTTTCCTCAAATCCCGATGAAATCGGGATTAAATCCTGATTGACCTAATATCCTGATGGAATCGAAAATCGGATAATCCTGATGCCAGACACCCTGTATTACAATTTGACGATGAGCTCTATTTCGCTCGGAGCGAAGAGTTTGAGCCGCGTGTTAGCCAAGGAAGGACACTTTCTCTGCAGAACTACCCGTTTAGACGACTGGTTTGTGAGATCGAGGAGTCGATGATACCCATCGCTCGCAAGACTCTTTGGCGTTCCTGGAAATTCTGGCAAATTCTCAGAAATAGCACGGCCTCATTAACTGCATCTGAAACTGCATAAGCGAAGGATTCGGGGAAGACGGGGCGCGGGGGCGGAAACTAATAATAATGCAGAGAAGACGGAAGCGGCGCATCGAAAGAAAAAATTCCCGGATCGATGAGCCACGGCCGACGATGGAAAATAAGCTGGATCTAATTTCGCGGATGCAAAAGCATTCATTTTCCAGATGCAGGACCGGTGCCGCTCCCGGTGAAAAGTGCAATCATCGGAGTTGCAAGGGCGGATTGCGAAATAATTGGATGGCTTCTTCGCTTCCAAATTGGTTTTCCTTGCTTATTGACGCAGTTGCAGTCTTCAAAGATAAGCAGATAAGAAGAAACGATAAAAAAATAATAATACAAAAAATGAATGAAAAATATATTGCTGCGCCAAGCGTTGACTCGGGATTTACTCACGGCGTGTACCTGTAACTTCACTTGGAGGTTTTTTGTGGGAGGCGTTTGCTGGATCTGTATATTGCGCTTCAATGACAGATTCTCTAGTAACCGAGATATCGCCCTTTGAAAATTCGGGTTGTTGACGTCATCCACCGAGGTAGCGACACCCTTGGTTCCTTCTACCTTGCTTTCATCCGAGGTTCACGTTGAGTAACCAGTGCGTTACTGACCGATAAAAGCAAGGTGGAAGAAACCAAGGGTGTCACTACCGCGGTGGATGACGTCAACAACCCGAATTTTCAAAGGGCGATAACTCGGTTAATTGAACGTAGAAAGTTGCGGTTGGAACAGATTTTACCATTTTTAGCTAATCTGCAAGGATCGAGCATCAAAACACGATTCTAAGCGCGAATTATCGGAAGGAGGAAAAATCTGCAGAAAAATTCCTTCGTTATTCCCGACTAATCAAGGTTAGGGAATTCTTTGCGCACTAAAATTGATGCTTCAATGACTGTTCCTAAAATCAGGGTTCCCACAGAATTTAGAAAATGAAATTCCCTGACATTTCCCTGATTTCCCTAACACATTTTGCTGAAATTCCCTGACAATTGAAGATGTGACGGATGGTTAAGAAGGCATAATTGAAAATAGTTTTCAGGCAAAATTTGTTGTTCGAAACCTCTTCTAAAACGCCATTCTAAAAGGCAAATGAAGGTGATGTAACCAATTTTTCCTGACATTCTCGTCATTTTCCCTGACATTTCCCGGTTTTCCTGACTTTTTAAATTCCCTGACATTTCCCGGTTTTCCCCGACTGTGACAACCCTGTAAAATACACAAAAATAAGTGAAAACTATTAATTTTTTGGATAATGGAATCGAGCCATGACACGAAAAACCTCTCCGAATTCCGGATCAAAATTTCCGACGCACCGTCAAACGGCCGTAATTGCCATGCGAAGCGGCATGGAAGGGATCGGGGCCGCGTGAGACACGACTCGGCGGAGTAGAGTAATTAAGACGGACCGGGCCGCGGAAGGCGTCACCCGAAAATTGGTTTCATTAATCCCCCGTCCACCCCCTCACCGCACCCTCGGCCTCGGTCTGACGGTGTGGCGGGGCGGGGAGGGGAGGGGTGGCGACCGGTACAACCTCATTTGAGTGTGTCGCTCGGTGTCAACCTTTTCATTAAAGCTCTCCGACGGTCGATCACCGATTCCACCTCGCGCCCCGCGCCATCCTCGTCGCACAATGGATATAGCCAATCGGAGAGGTCGGACATGGAATTTTTTACTCATACTCCCAATTTTTATGCTTAATTCGTCACATTCAAAAATTTATAAGGGCAAAGTTGCCAGAGAATTTAGAAAATAAAATTCCCTGGCATTCCCCTGACACATTTTGGCAAAATTCCCTGACAATTGAAGATGTGACGGATGATTAAAAAGACATAATTGAAAATAGTTTTCAGGCATTTATTGTTCGAAACCTCAAACCCAATTATAGAAAGCAAATGAAGGTGATTTAACAAATTTTCCCTGACATTTTCGTTATTTCCCCTGACAAGTCCCGGTTTTCCCTGATTTTTTAAAATTCCCTGACATTTCCCAGTTTTCCCTGACTGTGGCAACCCTGTAAGGGATGTTTCTGGAAGAGAATTTCACGAGGTAACCAATGGAACCACTTTTAAAACCTCCAAGTTTTGTATAAACGGAGTTATCAGCTTATAAAGTTTCCAAATTTTGTCCGACCTCTCCCGTCGACTCGACCCTTTGTGCGGCGCCAGTGAGCGGTGTCACGGTTGTCCCGTGAAAACTCGCCGGAAAACAATGCTTTTAATTGGACGCTTTAATAACGCGGTAATCGTCCGCGGGGAGCGAGCGTCCAGCGGGTCTTGTCCAGGGTTCCCTTCGCGTTTTGCGTTACGTAGAGCAGCGGGCTGGTTACAGCAAGAAAGTAGTGGTTCCTCATCCCCAAATGAATTCCAATTAAGCCCAGTACTGAGCCTTGTTTTGCGAAATACACCGAATGGAGATGTTGCATGTGTGAGGGATTTGCGATTTGACCATTGATTCTTATGTAAAAGTTTGCGAGAAACACGATGGTGCCACTGGTTTTCTCTGAAATCATCTCCCAAGCTCAAAAAAAGCTCTCAAAGTGAGGCTAAAATGGAGGGGATATCCCACCCTACCCTGAGAGTCCACCTCTACATCAAAACAAACTCTCCATGCAAAGATAGGGAGTAAATACAGTAGCAGGGTTGCCGTGTTTTCAATTTTGGAGTCCCCAAATAAAGTGGCAGCCCTGCTACTGTATTTGCTCCCTATCTTTGCATGGAGAGTTTGTTTTGATGTAGAGGTGGACTCTCAGGGTAGGGTGGGATATCCCCTCCATTTTGGCCTCACTTAGAGAGCTTTTTTTGAGCTTGGGAGATGATTTCAGAGAAAACCAGTGGCACCATCGTGTTTCTCGCAAACTTTTACATAAGAATCAATGGTCAAATCGCAAATCCCTCACACATGCAACATCTCCATTGCGGTGTTCACCTTGAAACCCATAAGAATAAGTGTTGACCATGGCCCATGTCGAAGTGCACTTACCGCTGTCTCCTGAAGGACAAGGGTGCTTGACATTAATTGCGACCGCAGCGCCGCGTCGCGCCAGCGAGCGCGATGCGAAAACGATCGTGGTCAGAGTACGAACGCGCAGCTCATGGATGAGACTACATTTTGCATAGTAAGGAAATATAAATTCCAGCCCGGTTTAAAAACGACGTATGTGCCATTAGTTTACCTATGCACATAAGTGTTTTTTTTTTTTTTTTTTTTTTTTTCAGATGAGCCAGAATTTATAGCTCCAAATTGCAAAATGCAGTCCACTTATATCAAATTATTTCGGACGTCAAATTATGAAACTTGGTCGATCCACGTTCTCATTACACACTTCGGTACATTACGATCGGCTGCAAACTGTTCCATGTTCACGTACATGGATGGGAATTCCTTGTTTTATCGATAGGAACAACTAATGGATTTGGATCAAAATATCTTTTGGGAGACTGGAATCCTCGTCGTTTCACAGAAACTCACGTTTCGGCGACAAAAATGCAACATTCGACTTTGGACAGGGTTGGATATGAAACATCTCGATACACGTTTCCTCATCATTCTACGTGGAATATAGTAGATGGGCTACATATTTTCGTTAGCTTAATTCACCCCCCCCCCCCCCAAAAAAAAAACCAACTTAATTCCTCTACGAGTCAGTTGACTCAGCATACTTCCAAAATCAGAGCATAATATCATTATTTACATCACAGTGACCTTATTTGTGGGCCTGTGTCACGGACGAGGTTGAACTCAATGAAACTTTGGATCAAGAAAAATAACACAAAAATTAATCCCCTCCCCTCTTGCTTGAAACACGCCATCCTAAAATAATAAACGTACGATTCTCCTTTGAAGGAGAGTAAGTAATTGATTTTATTCAATTCTCAGCAAAATCAGCCGTCGACTTGGATGTTAACATGAATGGCATGAGGAGAGAACCCGATGCTAAATTTACGAGACATTGTAGAGGGGACGGAATTATTACGACTCGGCCATAAAGACGGCAAGGTCGGGGCTCCTTCACGGTGCCGGCGAAACGAGAGGATAAGACAAATGAAAATAAAATAAGAGGGTTTACAGCGGGTCTAAGTTGCATGCTGTCTTTTTAGATAAAAAACTGCGGCTCTTAGCATCAGGTCGCGCGGACGAGGGTCAAAAGTAAAACGGAAGTAAACACAATAAAAATGTCGACCCCATCCCGCGGGATCCGAAAGGGACGGGTCGGCTTTCGGAGGACACGACTCTGCGGGCCACAGCCAGAATTTCAAAGGTATTGCCAGGAGTAAACTTCAAGTTTTCGTCGCTGGGCCAAAAGTTTTAAAGCTAACACATATGTCTATAAACGTTGCTATACATACAACTGCCACTGCACACTTCAACTGCTATTGTAAAACACACATTGAATTGTTGCCAATCGCAACTGATCAACTTGATAAACATTCTTGCATCTTTCCACAAAAGAGGTCATTTTCTTCACAAATGCCAGATTCCGCGTGCAAGGCTCCTACACTGGAAAAAAACACATTGGATCTGATACCAGACTCTTGAAAAACATTGAAAAGAAAAAATACTCTTCATTCAATCAGAATTAAGCTTAAAATTGCAAAAGGAAACCGCTCAATTAAAGAGGCTGGGTACTTAATTTAAGCTTAAATCTCGATTGAATCAAGAGTATTTTTTTTCTTGTCGATGTATTCAAGAGTCTGGACTCAGATCCAATGTGTTTGTTTTCCAGTGTAGGGATTTATACACTCATACAATCTTCATAACCCATAATTTTTTCTTAAGTAGAAAAATACACAATGCTCCAAATAAACTTAAAAACCAATACAATGGAACGAAACTTTTAGATTTTATACTTTTGCCGAGAAGTATGGAAATGAATGGATTATGAAGTTGATGAGGCGAAAATACGCGTCAATTTCTGATTTTTAAAGTGTGTCACACTGGTTTACTTGTTCGCTTCCTCCCATGAAGTAAGTAGTAAACCTGCTGAAGGAGAGATTTCCTTTGCCCGGTTCGATTCCGCCCTATATTATTCCATAGGTTTTTCTTGGTATTTATTGGTTATTTCAGATTTATCAGATGCGTATGACACCGTAACATACTTCGAAGGCCAGGAAAAATGAATCTTTTCAAAACAGCCTCTGTCTGCCCGGGAGGAAAAAAAGAAAAGAAAACAAGAAGAAACATCCAACATGAATATGTTGGAAAAGCGTGCCGAAGAACTGAAATCTAGTGTGTGCACTATTTCCATTTCAACGAGATGTGTATAAATTAGTACTCTCTGCAAATTGGGGAGGAATTATTGATTTGATACCGTTGAATGTAAATACATTTTATTGAAAATACATTTTATTGAATAAAGAAAGTAACATAATTATATTGGATGAACAAAGAAAATAACATCATAAATCATTTAACTGAATTGGTTCATTCAGAATTTCAAATTAAAGTTTGGAAATTGTTCAGTTTGTTGCGTCATGTTGGAGATTGCTCAGTTTGCAGCAGCAGAGTATGGAGTTTACTCTGTTTAATGAGTCAAACTTTGTCTTTTCTCTTTTCTTCGATTGATTTGTATTAAAATGAGACTTTAAGGTATCTTTTCTGGAAATAAAAAAAAAAAAAACGTGACACCAAAAAAAAAAAAAAAAAAAAAAAAAAAAAATGCAACTTACACTCAGAGAATCAACAAGGGAACCTAACCTCCAAAACTCTGCCTTCCAATTGGTCGAATTGGAGATTGCTCACTTCGCTGCAGTTGTAACTATGGAGATGCAGCCAACTTGGGTTTAACCGCTTTTGAAAAGACGCTGATTCGCTAAATAGTTATGGCGGCATTTAAACTTCTAATTTAAATCCTCCGAGCGTAGAAAAGCTTATTTGACGTACCTATGAAAGAAAATAATACGGTTTCCACGGGAAAATGTTCTCAAGGGTTTCCAGTAACAGGATAATTCGGTTTCTCGATGAATGACCTTCAGGGCTTGACACTATAACGGTTCAAAAACGGAAGAACGGATCCGACGGAAAAAAAATTCGGACCGCCCCTTGAAAAGCATTGGTCGATCGGTGTGCTGTACTACAGTACATCCGAGTGATTTCAAAAAGCGAGCCCTATAGGCACGCTTAAAAAATTGGTCGATTAAGTTTTCAGTTTACATTAGACAACATACCACTCGAAATTATTTCTTACGCGCGGAATTCTTTTTCGATATCGGAAAATGCGGACAACAATTTCATCTTACCAAACATTTTTCTGATTAATTAAGTTGCACCTCCAGTCTTTTTAATTAATTTTGAGGTTTATTTATTAGCCTGCGCCTGGACCCCAGTCGTTTCAGGTAAAGAACATGAGAAGGATTCTCGGTTTATTCTTATCTAATATTGTGTTATGAAGAACCTCTCGTAAAAACATTCTGAGAATACATACAAGTGTTAATTTATAACAAATATATTTTTATTTTTAGCCTGTTAATGGGAAAATTCTCCAGTTTTCGTTTGAATTATTCGATCTCTGTGTGGTGGGAGGAATTTGAAAAATTCAGTTCGGTATTTTCCGCTTTTACATAGCTCAACAGCGCACCCTCGAAGAATGTTAATTCGTTTCCGTAACTTTTCAAGTTCAAATATTTCCTCCCTATCGCTGACGTATTAAGTAAAAACGTCGAATCAAAAAACGGGCGTTGCGAAATTTCTCTACATAAAATATAAGTTCATTGGAAATTTGTGGTTTTTCTTATCTGAAAGTTTAAGAGAATATACCGTCATATTTAGTCTATCGTCTCTGAAAATGTTGAGGTACATAGTCAAATCTTTTAGAGATTTTACATACTTTAATGAGAAGAACTTTGGTAATATTCAAAGGGTCAAAAGGCGTTCTTTCTTAGCATAGCAGTTCATCTATAGGCCGAAGCTTGTAAAACGCCGCGCCGCGCGCCGGTAATGTTAAGCTTGGCCCTCATCCTTAGGATCAGTGTTTTCATTTCATTATTGAAATTCGGTTCGTTTATAGAGCGATGTAAAAGTTCTAGATGTATTTTCCCTTTCGTTTACTCATTTAAAACGTAGCATCTTGTTAATGCGCGGAAGGAAATCGGTTAGATAATTGGTTAGATTAATTATATCCATCATTTCTAACAGAAATAAATCCATACGCAAATGCTTATTTTTCCTTTCCGAGTATTTAGCAAAGTTTTCTGTGTTTAACACTCAAAAAATCTGGGGTGTAGTTTAACAGGATAACATGGTAGGGGAAACATCTTCCTACGAACTGGTGCAGAAAACCCTGGTAAAAATTGGCGATAGGAGCTGCGTTTCAAAATACCATTGGAGTTCTTACAGCCGACTAAAGAGGACGGTAGAAAATCATACAGCTGACTGTACTAAGTGGAATAAATCATACGGCCGGGCTACACGAAGCAATAAAAAATTATACAGCCGGGCTATAGTTCCTATCGCCGAGCTTTACACTTTATCGCCATCGGCTATAAAAGGCGGTAAGAAATTGTGTAGAAATTCGTGTGCTTTGTAAATCCTTAAGTTTGTACGGAATCACTTTAATATTTACAAAACGCACATTATATTTTCCTTTACTACATATTTTTTTTCATCAATTAAAATGAGAATAATCCATACAGAGTGCGCAAACATTTCAAAAGTCAGGAGTTGAAAAACGCTGACTCCACGAGATTAAATATTAGAGCCTAACACAAAGCGGAGCGGCGGCGCACTGGCGCCTACAAACCTAACAGGGATACTTCACGCATTGCGCAATGCGTGAAGTATCCCTGTTAGGTTTGTAGGCGCCAATGCGCGTTTCGTGCTGGCTGCCCACCTGCCTCGCCGCGCCGTAGCGTACCACGGCGCTTGAAGCAACTATTTCACACCAGAGGTATTGCACAGTATCATACGAAATTTAAGGCGCTCCAACATATTAGGAATGGCAGGCATCCTTCAAAAGTACGGAGCTTTCCTTGCAAAATAAATCAAGATACTACGGCCCAAAAAGAGAGCGGTAGCCCAAAAACTCACTAAGTCCTAGCATCCGTAATTAGTAACGTTTAGCATACACTTTATCGCCAGGCTGTTGCTTAATCGCCATCGGCTATAAATGGCTATAAGAAATTGTGTAGCCGGCTATAGAAGCTATTGGAAATCTTACAGGCGGCTGTAGGTCTATGTTATTTTGGAACACAGATTCTACTGCTACTTTTTACCAGGGAAATCATTTATTTCAAAGGAACATTGATCCACTGTCTCTTTTGTGATTTACATAGAAGGAAATGTTTCGCTACTCGGGGTAGTCCTCCAGAACGTATTTTCTTGGTTCCTTGGGAATTAATGTTTTTCAATGAAAGGGCAATGGATGTCCCATAAACTGTGACATTTTACTATTACACCATTTCTAGCACCCTGAAAAAACGTCATCGTAGGGTGGCCTTGGCAAATTTTGCGGTGATTTTAGAAGTGCCTTGAAATATCTTAAAAATGACAACATTTTCTCTATAGAGTTCATCACTTTCTGTGGGTAACAGAGAGAAATCATTTCAACCCCTACTCATATACATCAATGCATTTATTTCGGTTAATTTTACTTAAAATTCATTTGAATTGTCCTTTCTCTTGACTGTAAATGAACTATTTTAATCCCGATTTAAACCAAAAAAGACCTCACAGACTATGCAAAGTAAACATTGAAGAAACCACCATGATAAAGGCTACAAGTCATTTATCAAAAGATGACGTACCTTAAACTTGGGACAAGCACTAAAAAAAAATAAAATTGACTTTGCTTCACCATGTCACAATAATATGGTGAAGTGCGGACAATATGTCGCCCAGTAAAGTGTGGATATGCTGAGGACAGTCGTCGGCAGTAACCACAGGATGTCTACTAAAACAAGCTGGGCAAAAATCAGTACTTTTTCAGTACATTCCCGAAAAATTCAGTACCTCATCGATAGAAAAATTCAGTACTTTTTTAATACCTCCATTCGACGGAAGTAGAAAAATTTTAAATATTTGAATTTCTCGCTCAGATTGAGACAAAAATGACAAAAAAAAAAAAAAAATGAAAAAAATTACGAACCTTTTGCGGAATTTCCGCACTTTTTCAGTACTTCTGAACCCCACTGGAGAAAAAAACACATTGGATTTAGAGTCCAGACTATTGAAAACATTGACAAGAAAAAATACCCTTGATTCGATTAGATTTAAACTTTCAAAAGAAAATCCGCTCAAATTAAGAGGCTTGGTTCTTGATTTAAGCTTAAATCTGATTAAATCAAAAGTATTTTTTCTTGTCGATGTTTTTAAGAGTCTAGACTCTAGATCCAATGTGTTTTTTTTTCTCGATGCCCTCTCAAAAAATCAGTACTATTTACAGACTTTCCGGACTTGTAGACATCCTGTGATTACTAAAAAAGATACAGATGGAAGATGCGACTTATCATTTTTCTAACACGATTTCTTGGCCTGTTCGCAGGGGGAGCCGACCGCCGTTGGAGATCCCGGAAGGCGTGACGAGGAGCTGCGGACCAATGCGCGCGGACTAGTCTCGAAAATGCCACGAGCGATTCCTGGCGAGCAAGAGACATGGACGCCTCGGTAAGATCCCTCATCGTCGCTCTCATCGTGGTCGGCATTTGCGGGGAGCGGACCCCCAGCTCCGGCGATGCGCGGACCCCCAGCTCCATCTGCTTCGCCGCGGGCCACGGCCGATTTTGCGCGCACCTCCGAGCTGCCGGAAACCTGAGCGCGGCGCCGAGCATCGACTTCGTTCCCAACCTGGTCCTCCAGGTGCCATCCGCCTCCGCGCTCAACCTCTCCCACAATGCCATCGCCAACCTGAGGTTCCGGACGTCGACGATCCAGCTCATCGTCGACTACGCGCGGAACCTCACCTTCGACGATCCCGCTCAGTTCAAGACCGCAACCTCACTCAGCGGTTTACAATCTCTGATCCTGAGCCACAACAGGATACGGAGTATCCGGGGGATCTTCACTCCTCTAGAAAACCTCCGACACTTGGACTTGTCGTACAACCTCATCGTGGACATCGACGAGGCGTTCGCCGAGAGTTCGCGGCTCCTGACTCTGGCGCTCAACAATAACCAGATCGAGAGTTTACGGCGGGAGACGTTCGAGCACCTGCGGAACCTCCAAACCCTGGACCTGTCCGGAAACCGGTTCACTCGGTTGAACCTGGACATCTTCGAGTACCTGAGCGACCTCCTGGTGCTCCGATTGAACGACAATTTCCGAAGCTCGGAGGAGAACTTTATTCTGAGCGCTGGACAGAGGTTCGAACGGTTAGAAATGGCCGCCACGATGCTGACACGAATTCCGATAGCGCTGACCAGGTCCATCAGGGAGTTGGATTTGTCTGATAACGAACTGGTCTCGCTTCAGTGCGGCGAGATGGACAGCTATCCCCTCCTCCGGAATCTGACTCTGAAAGGCAATAAACTAACGACGGTCGAGGAGGACAGTCTGGGTCGGCTGGAGTACCTGCTGGAATTGAACCTGCACAGCAATCATCTCCGGCAAATCCCGCTGAGCCTCCCACCAGGATTGCGCTACCTGGATCTGGGGGCTAACCGCATCGAGAGTGTAAATAGCACGGATCTGCAAGGACTAGCAAACCTGCGGGTCTTAATACTGAATAGAAATAAAATCGAGTATATAGAGGAGACCGCTTTCAATGCAATTAGCAGTTTAGATCACTTAGACTTGTCGAATAATCCGATAGTAGTGCTTACCAATAGACATTTCGTAGGTCTGAGGGTTGTGAATTTACAGCTATCAGGCCTGGATCGACTTAGCTGTGCAGGCATTGTTAACTGCGATAAGACGTTTCCCTTCACCGAGCTGGATCACGTTGAAAAGATCGACTTGGAATCGAGTCCGGTGCTCGCTCATCAGTTAGCGTTGGACCAGTCTGCTCAGCAAGCCTTGAGCCGTTTGAGGTATTTGAGTCTGGCCAACACCAATTTGACGACCTTGAATTCTATGTTGGCGAAAAATCTCAGACGCCTGGACACGCTCAATCTATCTCAGAATCCACTCAACTGCTCAGGGCTAAGCTGGTTGAAAGAGTGGCTGTTGAGTTTGAAACCTAATTTTACAGATGAAAGCTCCGGTGAGGCAAATAGGAGGGATGAATCCGTCACAATAAGTATACAATTAACGCAAGAAAATGTTCCCGACCGACAAAAAAATGAAAGCGTTCAAGTTCAAATACCCGTTTGCTTTTCACCGGAGCAGGAACGCGGGAAGTATCTGACTGATTTGGAGTTTGAAACAACGAGCGGTAAGAAAGCGGACCGGGCCAATGTACCTAAACTTGAAGGTACGAAGATCAAAGAGCGCTATGAAGAAAAATCAACCGAGCAAATTCATCCGCCTACCAAAACAAATAAACTAACTGAAGATACAAAGACTAGTAGAAAAAGCAAAAACTTGACTTCGATGAAAGAACGAACGGAAGCGAAAAAATCAACGGTTCAGGAGATCCAAACTTCTGCACCTGAACAACTCGTGCTCTTGAAAACAGAAGGGCTGAGTCATGAAGGTTCCGATATCGGTGATGTGGTTTCGAACTCCGTTTCGACGGTGGAAAAAAGTGATGAGGTTTATTACCAAAGCGACGAACCTGATGTTAACACGACGCAATCGAAGAGTGGTGCAAGCCAGCAGTACTTAAGAGCTTCGGCGTGCTGCACAGCAAAGATGTAGAGTACGCGACGACCGAACCTATCCAGGCTGACGGTCCTTTCGCATCGAGTCTGACTTCATCGGAACTCGACGAGGCGAAAGCATCGAAACTTGAGGTGAAAACCATAAACAAGACGCACATTCAATTGAGCCGATCGGGATCCCGAAGAAATCAGAACGTTTCGAGACCTGAGTCACGAGCAAATGAGACCGGTGATCCCACAACCACACCTGCGCATGATAATCACACTTCCGTTAAGGTACCTGAAAGCACAACAGCTAAAAAAACTAAAAATTCTCAGATCGGCTCTCTAAATTCGGCCCCAGCAGGAAATTCCTCGATCACAAAACAAGAGCCGAGTGATTACTCAGTCATGACGCACACAAGTGAAGGGTAGCCCAAAGTACAATAGTAGTGCCAAAGTTACTGCCGATAGTAAAAGTAGCGTTAAAGGAAAAGATGGTAAGAGTGATAACCGAAGAATTGTTTCCACATCCACCATAGTTCCTAAAATGTCAGAAACATCGGAAAAAGTCAACGAGCAGATGACCACGACGCAAAAACCGCGAAAGAGCAAAACACACGACGAACGTGTTGGATCGCGGCCGGCGAGGAAGAAACTGAGTAAAAAAATAAAATATGAAACGACAAGCCAGGCAGTTACACCACCCACACTCCAGGAGACGACCGTCAGTTCCGAGAAACAAGAAGAAGAGACGAGGTCCAGAAACGATCAGACCAAGCGAGAAAAAATTGAAGAGACTCGAATAACAGGTACGAAAAACAGCAACGGCAAATTCACAGAGAGAGGACGTGCTCTGATGACTCACAGTGAAATTATACCTGATACAGTTAATGACAAAAACCCCCATAAACAAGAAGAAAGAACGGCTGAGAGACTAGGCACAGATCTGAAGGCATCCAGCAACACTCCAAAGCACGTTTCAGAACTCAACGATAGAAGCAGCCCGTCCGACGAAGCATATGATAATTCACGAATGAATAACACGCCCGGACATGTCTCAGAAAACAAGAACGTTACAGACAACAGTGAGCGTAATGTAGGAAAACCAGTGAAAACTAGGATGGACGGAAAAAGTCAAAAGAACAATGAGAGTAGTAAATCAGCATTAACTCCATACACAGGACGTTAAATGAAAGTAAAACAAATCAGAGCGAAAACACTGGAATCGAGAAGAACAAAGTGATGAATCTTGCAGAAATGATGGGACTACCGGTGGTGAAACACCGAGCAACCGAAATAAAAATGACAAGCATCGAGAGTCGAGCATAATCACAACTCCAGATGAAAAAATAGGTGTTGCCAGCGACAATAAGAAACGGCGGATCTTCAGCTGGAGCGGTTAATCCCTCACAGCAAGGCCTATCCCGAGAGCAACTGAAAGGAGACAGCGACAAGACGTCGTCAGACCTGGGGAGCGAACAACTGGCGGACAAGAAGATGGGCAAGGAGGAGCTGGACAAGGGCGGCTCGCACCCGGGGATGCTCGTGTTCCTGCTCATCGTCAGCGTGCTCCTCTTCACGTTGTCGCTCATGCTCATCTCGCACTGGACCTGGTGCCGGCGGCTCAACATGTACGAGCTCGGCGACCAGCAGATCCTCGAGGAGAGCGACTACGAGATAAATAGTCTAACCAATTTCAAGGAGCCGCAACGCTGGTGACTCGAGGCGCCGTCTCCCGGTAGCGAGGAGAGGTTCTGACTTTATTCCACATGAAGGTCCAGTTACACG